>NW_017308438.1:19028-19630 GCF_000935625.1 Nanorana parkeri | reverse complement strand
TGTCACAGAAATTTTTTCTCCACATTATTTTTCAAATAGTGGGCCAATTCACTAAGATGAATTGCCGGGGAACTGGCTGTCCATGCTTCTGGGCTGTGAGCTGTGGGAGGTTAGTGGGAGGGGCCGGACAGTGTCAAAATCAGTGTTCTATAATTTTTCTCGATCCTATAAATTTTCTCCACTGTGTCACTTCCAGTGGGGCCGAGTCATGCGAATCAGCTGTTTTCCTGACATGCGCACCTGGAAGAGACGCGGTAAAGAAATTTATCGGTTGAGGAAAATTAAAGCACACTGGTAGTGTAGGGATGCCTCGTCAGTGCTGTGCGCGTGTACGACTGCTGCGACCCTGGTAGTTCTGCCACTAACTCCAAGCTGTAGAGGGACTACAAATCTCAGCACAACAACAATGTAGAATAATACCACCAGCTATAGAGAACTATAAATCCCAGCAATACATTATACAGCAATGCAGAATACCACCAGCTATAGAGGAATACATTATACATACATTGAGGGGAATTTATCAAAACTGGAGCAGACAAAATCTGGGGCAGCTGTGCATGGCAACCAATCAGCTTCTCTCTGTCATTTTCAAACCTTAA
>NW_017308438.1:14190-18268 GCF_000935625.1 Nanorana parkeri | reverse complement strand
CTCCTCAAGGGGGTCCTCGGCAGGTCCCCAGCGGGCTGCCCCCTACAATGCCTGATCCAGCCAGCCCGGATTGCCTTGTATGCAATCCGGGCCGGTAATCAGGCATTGTAGAGGGCAGCCCACTGGGGACCTGCTGAGGACCCCCTTGAGGAGCAAGCAGCCGGCTGTTACAGAGCTGCATCTGACGCGGGCGGGCTGACCGGTTGCAGATGGCAGAGAGGTAGCGGCGAGGGGACGGTCAGTGACGGGCCCCCTGATGGCCACGGGCCCTCGGTCCGTGCCCGACTGCCCGAATGGTCAGTCCGCTCCTGACCACTACACTCTGTACACTGTGTAAACCATAGTCTATAGTGTAAACTACTGCTCTCTGTATTCTGCATTGCACGTTCTATACTGCACATTAATCCACTCTATATACTGTTCTGTTTATTATGTGTTGCACATCACTCCACTATGTACACTGCACTGCATGTTCTATATAGCACACATTACTCCACTGTGTATACTTTCCTGTACCATACTTTACAAACGTTGCCTCTGTCGTACCCTCTATGATTTACCACACAAGATAGCATTTATCACAATAGAAATGTACTGTGTTGCATTGTTATTTGTTAAAATGTTTAGTTTTATCCTATTCTTTTTTTTTCTTATTCCTAGGTGTGATATTTGGATCTCTCTTTGGCTGTCTCCTTCGATTGCTTCCACCTCTGGATGGGAATAGTCTTATTTTGATCTCTTTTCCAGGAGATATACTTATGCGTATGTTAAAGATGTTGATTTTACCCCTGATCATCTCCAGCCTAATTTCTGGTAATTAACACATTCAATTTACTTTTTTTTTTTTCCATATACAGTAATGTAACTATGACAACTTGTAATATAGGTAATTTAATGTTAAAGGATTAATGCATTAATGTTAAAGGTTTCTTGAAACAACAAGATGATCAGCAAAGCCAAAATATAAAACAACATTCTTTATTATAATTTATGTATGTAAAAAATTCATGTATACAGCAAATGGTATATCCTTTAAAATGCTTTATTATGCTAACTGTAACACAAATAAATGTATGCCTTTCGTAATCTTTCTTATCTGTAGAGTTCAGATGCAGTACATATTGTCTTAATGTTAGCATGGAAAAACATTGGTGGGTGTGATAACCTCTGGTGACAAATATCTTTTCAATTTGTTAAAAAAACAATTGAGTGGAATATGGGAGTTTGTCATCCTTTAGATTTCAGAATATTACATAGTTACTTAGCATTTAAAGTTGAATAAAGACACAGATCCATCAAGTTCAAACTGTGTGTGTGTGTGTGTGTGTTGTGTGTGTGTGTATATGAGTCACTGTGTGGTCTTAGTTTTTAAGAGTACCTGTACCCATGTAGTGATTCAAAGGATCACTGCACTAGAACTGGATTCTATATAGCTAATAGGACCAGCAGCAACTCTGTGTAACAAAGGTATCTGATATGGCAAGTAAGTTGCCCTTGATCTAAATGAATGTGAATTCCAAAGTGAAAGGGTAAACTATCAAATCACCCATGTATGTTACGGTCTCATAGGAAGGTATCTCATTGATTTTTGAATGATTCAATACTCTCTGCTGATACCACTGCTTGTGGCAGAGAGTTCCAAAATGTAACCACTCTGAGTGAAAAGAAGTCCCTATGCCCTGTGTGGTTAAATATTTTCTCCATCGATTTTAGGTGTGGGTTCTAGTCTTTGTTAGGGAGTTTACAGTAAAATGTTTATTGCTGATGTTGAAATCACCACCAAACATTTTGTACATCATGTCCCCTCTTAATCTTCTCACTTCCAGCGTGGACAAATTTAAATTTAGGAACCTTGTCTCATAGCTTTGATCCTCCAGCCCCCTAATTAGTTTTGTTGCCCTTCTCTGGGCTTTCTCCAGCTTAAGGACATCCTTTTTGTGGATTGGTGACCAAAATTGAACCGCTTACTCAAGATGAGGCCGAACCAGTGATCTATAAAGTGGCACAATTATTGCTTTATCTCTACAGTACATTCCCTTTTTAATACAAGACAGTACTCTGCTAGCTTTGTTTGCAGCAGCCATATATTTGTCCACTCCCCTATTTTATTCAGATCCTCCTGTAATGTTATAATGTCTAAGCCCATGTCTATTACCCTCCCAATTTTAGTATCATCAGCAAACACAAAAACATGGCTATTAACACCATCCCCACTTCCATTAATAAACAGGTTAAACAGTGTTGGGCCTAGCACAGAACCCTGGGGTACGCCAATTTCGATCTTAGACCAATTTGAAAAAGAGCCATTTATCAATACTCTCTGGACAAGTTCCTCTAGCCAGTTCTCTATCCATGTACACTCCATTTAATCTATGCCCATAGATTTAACCTTGTGTATTAAGTGTTTATGTGGTACCGTGTCAAATGCTTTTGCAAAATTCAGGTACACCACATTCATTGGCTTTCTTCTATACAGATCTCTACTCACCTCTTTGTAGAATGTTAGTAGGTTGGTCTGACAAGAATGGTCCTTCATAAATCCATGCTGCTTATCACTTATTATACCATTGACATGAACAAAATCCACTAAATAATCCTTTATCATTCCCTCAAACAGTTTGCATACTATTGATGTTAGACTGACTGGTCTGTAGTTCCCAGGTTGGCATCTTGAACCCTTTTTGAATATTGGCACTACCGTAGCTTTACGTCAATCCCTTGGTACCCTTCCATTCAGTATGGATTCCTTAAAATTAGGAATAATGGCCTCGCTATAACATGGCTGAGCTCTTTAAGTGCCCTAGGGTGCAGGTTATTTGGTCCTAAAAATGTATTTGCATTAAGTTTTTCAAGTCTTTGTTGAACCCTGGCTACTGTCAACCACTGCGGTATCTTACACACCAAGCTACTCACATTCTTTTCTCCATTAAACCCAGTTTTTTGAGTGTATACTGATGAAAACAATTAATTTAATACCTCAGCCTTCTCCCTGTCATTTTTGATTATTCTCCCGTTCTCATCTTTTATTGGGCATACCTGCTCTTTTCTTACCTTTTTACTGTTTATATATTGGAAGAATTTTTGGGGGTTCTTCTTACAGACTGTGGCGATATGCTTTTCGTAATCTATTTTAGTTGCCCGGATTTCATGTTTACATATCTTATTGCATTCCTTGTATCTCTTGTATCATTCCTTGAATGCAGTCCCCTCCATCTTATATTTTTTTAAATGCAAGCTTCTTTTCTTTGATGTGTTGTGTTCTTGATCTTTTATTTTAGTTACCCAACGGTATGCACTTGGTAATAGCATTGTGTAATGTATTCGTAAAACAATCCCACTTCTCGTCAGTGTTTATTGTTAGAAAAAATAAGCCTGAGGAACCTTATTGAATTTTGTTTTGGAAACCAGGGTTACCAGGGTTACCACAAACGCTGAATTACCAATGGGATAATAACCTTTTTATTTTTAATTATTTATTTATTCACACACAAAATAGAGAAATAAACTAAACACAACGCACTTAAGTCAGAGAACTATCAAATCCCAAACAACTACACTAATAAACTAAAGGCATACATAATAGAGGGAAAACACGAAGCAGCACTGCTCATTCTTATCATGCGTCCCCGCAATCCACATTCGGTGCATGGATGATTCTCTTCCGGAGTAATAGGCTCAAAAACTGTGGAATCAGCACATGATAATCTTCCAAAGAAATTCAAACTTTATTCCACATGCATCTGTATAAAGCACAACTGCTGATGCGTTTCTGTTTTACTCTGCCATAGTCATAGCTAGTTGTAAACTAACACCAACACAACTAAAATAGCACGCCACACAGGGTGGGGAAAAACACTTGAAAGCACTTGTATATAATAAACAGGCCATATGAATAAATAAATAAAATAACACCAGAGAATCTCCTTTGTTTTCATATGTACTTCGCAGTATCTACAAGTGGAGATCCCAAATTTATATGAACTGCGTCAAGACAACCAAGTTTTTTTTTTCTTTGGTGCTTTCTGGATTCTGATAAAGAGAGGGGGGGGGGGGAAAGGAGGGACCCCCATGGAGGAGC
>NW_017308438.1:5696-13199 GCF_000935625.1 Nanorana parkeri | reverse complement strand
GGGGGGGGGGGGGAAAGGATGGACCCCAATGTAGGAGCCCTGCGGCTAGTGAGCATACAGCCCTTAGACAAAAGTTCATAGATCTTACTGTCAGCATAAAGTATAGGGATACATTTATTTGGATAATCTGTACGATCTTCCTATATTCACTAGAGTATGTGGCGACAAATGTAGGGGTGTTTGTTTTAGATATATTCCCTTTTTCTGCAGATTGTTTGTTATCTTGCAGAAAATTCACCTTGGATCTCTGTAATACTCGGCACTTGCCCTTCTCAATGAGCCAAGTTGGATAACCCGTTGACTTTAATCGGGAAGAAATCTCTGATGCTTCCTGCTGAAAGAGATCCAGAGTGGAACAATTGCCCAATGCTCTAGTAAATTCCCCAATTGGAATTGCTCTGCTAGTATGTGTTGGGTGGTAGCTGGTTGCTCTCAATCTTGAGTTACCCGCTGTTGGTTTCCGAAAAGTGCGTGTGGTAACGAAACCTGTTTCAATATCTCCTTAATGTTCAAAAAATGTATGTTAACTGGATCCCAGGTACCTGTAAAGTGTAACTTTAAATCATTATGATTAATATGGACAATAAATGTTTTAAGTTCATCCACCTCACTGTTCCACACTAACAGAAGATCATCAATGTAGTGTCCAAGACACTAACATCGGAATATTATGTCAAAGCACTAATTATTACAAACTAGTGATCCACCGATAGTTGAGTCACTGTGGAATCTAAAATTACAAATAAACAAGAAATCCACAGGGCTACATATTGCAACAGTTATCTAAGCACATAATCTCCTCTAAGAATAGAAGGCACCCCTCAAAAAAATGATGACGCTTTGGTGTGAACAGGGGCTAATTCCTTTTGCGAGTACACTTGGCCAATACATTTATATCTGATTTTGGGTTAATTGTCTGGTAAGACATTAATTGCATTGTACAATAAATAATTGCATAAGAGAAAATATTTACAAAGAGAAACCTGTACTGCAGTTGCACTGCAGTTGCATTTCAGAAATTCTTCACCTGTACTGCAGTTGTATTGCAGTTGTATTTTACTAGTATTTTAGATGTACTGCAGTAATACTTCAGCTGTATTGCAGTAATACTGCAGTCGCACTGCAATACTGCATTTTTTTTGTGTCCCAAAAAAATTCATTTGTTTTACATGTAACAAAAACTGCAGTATTACTTCCAAAAAAACCGCAGTAATTTTTTGTAAGGGGGTGCTTGAAATTTGAATGTGTCTAGTTTGACATCTCAAAGCAATCCAAGGCTATGTTGTGTAAAGGAAAAGTCAGATCCTAGCTTAAATCCCTTTACAGGTTGGCAGTGGCAAGCATGTTCTGAGTACTGGTGGGAAGGTCGATTGATTCTTCTGTAGGCAGAGATTTGAGTGCGCCATCTACATAGTAGTTCTTTTCAACGAACTGTCACGCATCAGATCCAGATTTCAAAAACATTTGCCATAATGGCAACTGGTTCTTGTCTGAAGTGGAGTAAACCTCCTATAAGGTTGTTCAGATTAGGCTCAGTGAGCAGATTGTGTTATGGGAAACACCATCATAACGAGCACTTGAGTCGAAGACCACCCTGATCTGGTCTGCTTTGCGAGGATAGTAGACACCAAAACATGAGAGGTACTAACATTCCTCTCCTTCCATAAGAGGTGCTGCAGGCTTAGTATGATCTCTCTCAAAAACCTTCTGCATAAAGTCAACAAAGTGTTTTTTCATCTTGGGTTTCCTGTTCAGAGTGCGATCCAAAGAGATACATGGTGCTTCTGCATTGTGTCTGTTATTTGGTAGTCTCTTTCTTGGGGTACAAAATGGTGCTGCCCAGCTGTTGGGGCTGTCGTGGTAGAAATCCTCATGGTTTTCATGAACTCATTGTCTTCCATGGTGGCTGCCAACTCATTGTCTTCAATGGTTACATTGAACACTGTGGTGCCGATGCTGTCATCTCAGAAATTAAGGGCTTTCTTGTTATCTTGCTTGATGTGCTGTTGCATACCTTTACTACATCGTTCACACTGTAACAGTGCGGACCCTGTTCAAAACAAGTAGTCCATCTGTTTAACAGAACATGTGTCTTGAAGGAAGAAACTGAGAAAGACCTGCTGGTTTTACTCCGACAGACATTGCCAATGATGATCGAGCCTAGATCGAGGTGTTGGGCATATGGTGCATCATGTGGCCCATTGATTTATGAACACAATAGAATACTTTCAAAATCTCCAGGTGGTCCCAGACCTCACCCCTATATACACTATTACAACAAAAGCACATCAATGCGTCACTGGGGTTTTAAGAGGCATCAGACTTGAAATTGTTTGAAAATGTGTACAAAATGTATTAACAGCTACATAAAAAAATCCATAGATTCTATTTGTTTTTTGTTTTAATGATTCCACCAATTGTGGCCTTATAGGTGGATCTCCAACCTCTGTCACTTTTAGGTTTATCACCTGGTGAAGCCTGTCTTAGTGAACACTCTGCAGACCATGGATTTAGCAGACTGTGACCTATCCGTGTTTTCAGACTTTGGATAAATGGCTGCAGGCGGAGCAGAGTTAGTTGTGATGGCTGGTACACTGAAGTTGTGTAACTTGGGAACATATAATGGTGCTAAGGCATTCAACACTGGAACTGACTTAAAGTTCATTGGCGTTTTGGTTTTCAGCTGTGGAGCAGTGTGTTTGTTAGGAGGTAACTGGCTACTGCCATGGTAAGATGAATTGTCTATTATCTGTGTACTGGTGTCCACCTACATAGAATAGTTCCAATTTTTCTGTGGTGAGCAAAATAGACTACACTCATTTTTTAAGTGTCCCGACCATAACGTGGGAAGTCTGAGAGGGCAGCAGTAAGTTCAGCCCGGGAAGCAGAAGTCTTTTGGGCAGTGGAGGTAGGGTGAGAGAGTGGAGTGGGCTGGTAATGGTCAATTGCCAGTTAAACTCCCCATGAGAGAGGGAAGTGACAGCTCAGCTCGGCTTGTCAGCTTGTCAGCCGCACGCAAGCATAGGTCTGCTCACGGTGCAGGGGGGGTTGTGGAAGCTGCGGTGTTCGGCGGTGTCAGGTGGGAAAGTGAAAGCGGCATCCGAGGTACAGAAATTGAATAAGCTCGCAATAAAGGCAGTGTGAGCAGTGTGCGGACCTTTATTTAATGGCAACGCGTTTCAAAGAGTGACTCTTCTTTTTCAAGCCAGGGTAGAAGAGAGGTGATATGGTAGGGGATTTTTAAATGGTGGAGGGGGGTGGAGTTTTGACAGGTGGGCATTCCTATAATGGAGGAGTGCCCTGATGGACATGTCAGCAGGTGGGGGAAAGGGATATGTAATGGAAAAATAGGGATGTTGTTTGGAAGCAACTTATAACAGCGGTGGATGGACTTGTGAGAAAAGTATGTTTAGGATGATGCCAAGATGGGTTGAATGTAACCATTTAGGAAGGTGCTTAATATTAAGAGCAATGTGTGCATTATAGGGGAACATTTTCAAATAATGATATTGAGTTCTATTTCTTCATTAGGACCGTAAGGGGACAGCGTGTTGAGCTTATATATCCAATATGTCTCCTGTTTACACAGCTGGTGAAATCTTTCTGGTAGAGGTAGGAGGTTGGTGATCTGTTCTATAACAAAGATTTGGAGAAGTTT
This sequence comes from Nanorana parkeri, assembly GCF_000935625.1. NCBI lineage: Eukaryota > Metazoa > Chordata > Amphibia > Anura > Dicroglossidae > Nanorana > Nanorana parkeri. The sequence continues at coordinate 9,541 of NW_017308438.1, read as the reverse complement.
TATGTTTTTGTGGTGTTTATGGAGGAAGTGCGGTGGACACTATGTTCTGTGTTACCCTGTTCAATAAATCTCCTGTGGTCTCCTTACGTAGGGGGCGAATGGTGCACCCTATATAGAGGAGGTTGCAGGGCATTTCAGGCTGTAAACTACAAAATCATGAGTGGAGGTAGTGAATTGGCGGATGGCATATGTGTTCCCGGAGGTGTCTTTGAATGTGGTTTAACCATGTGTATTAAACTGGCACGGAAGGCATTGCCTTTTGCATTGATGGACTCCTGTCCTGTTGTCAAAAATTAATGTATGTGTTGGCCTCGTTTTCTGGGGGGAAAGTTTCCTTGGTGCCACAATATCTTTAATGCTTTTAGCCTTTTTGAAAACAACTGTTGGTTTGGGTGGAATTACCAGGCCCAATTTGGGATCACACTGGAGTAAATGCCAATTCTTTTTAAGGATTGATTTGATTTGCTTTGAATCTACTGTTGGACGGCGTAACGAAACGTACAGCGTTCTCCTGTGCGTGCTGTTCATTCCTATGTTTTTTTCTTATGTTTTATTGCTGGGTTTTATGAAGTGAAGTATTCTTGGGCCTTGGTGACAAGGTTTTTGGGGTATCCTTTCTCAAGGAACTTGTGCTTCAGAAGGTGACTTTGTTCAAGGTAATCATTCTTGTTGGTGCAATTTTTATTCAATCTCCAAAATTGCCCCTTTGGGACGTTTCGTTTCCACAAGGGGTGGTGGCATCTTTTAAAGTGGAGATACGAATTAAAATGTGTTTTGGTGATGATGGTCTTCTCTGTGTGGGAAAGATCCAGGTCTAGGAAAACTAATTTGAGGCCATCAATGACATGAGTGAATTTCAGACCAGAGGGGTTGGTGGCGCAATGTGTCAGAAAATCAGTTGAGGTGTTTGATGGTCCATCCCATATGATGATGATGTCATCGATATAAAGATTAGATGTTTTGCTAAAGGGTTGTTCTGCCAGATGTGGAAATGTTCCCAATACCCCATGGTGAGGTTGGCATAGCTAGAGCCATAATTTGTGCCCATAGCTGTGCCTTGGATTTGAATGTAGAATTTGTTAAGGAACGAAAAATAATTGTGTTCGAAGGTGAATCTGGTGGAATTCAAGATGAATTGTGCTTGTTTGTGATATAAAGCAGGTTGTTGTGATAGGTAATACTGTAGTGCCTGGAGACCTACTTCGTAGGGGATGGACGTGTACAGGGAACAAACATCCAGGGATACCCATTGGTAGGTGGGCTTCCAGGTGTGGTGACGTAGTATGTCAATGAGATATCCTGAGTCTCTTATATTGGATGGTAGGGAGATGACAATGGGCTGTAGAAACTGGTCTACATAACAGGAAAGGCCACCTGTGAGACTGTCAATACTTGATATAGTTTGGCTATAAATGATGTAGTTTCATTTTTGTGAATTTTTGGTAGGTGGTAAAAAAAACAGTGTTTTTGGTTGGGTGGGGCAGAGAACTGATCAATGTGGAATTGGGGTAGTGGGTCTGTGGGATCAATGTCCCAGAAATGCCTAGCTGTGAAATGCACCAAGTAGGCGGGGTGGAGGTGGTGCGTCTAACTTTACACCCTGGGAACTCCTCATATATGAACCAAAACAGATTTTTCAGCCATGACATGACTGAAAAATGACAGTTCGCTTTAGCGACCATGAGCTTATACTAGAACTGTTCCCGGGACTGTCCCCTTCAAATTAATAGCTGTCATCAGCGGCTCACAAGCCGTAGTAAAATCACCAGCAGGGGGGCAGGGGGCGGGGGAGCGAGCGTCAGCTGGCCGCAATTCAGGATGGCAGAGCGGCATAGTGATCGGAGCCGCTGTCATCCTGTCAGTGTTTGGATGACAGCGGCTCTGTAGCGTGGCCGAGCAGAGGATCGATAAATATCATTGATATCTATCGATCCTCCTGTGCAGAGCAAACACTGAAGTGTTCGTCTGATCACTCCTGTGTTTGTAAATAACTGGGGACACATAGTAGTACTATGTGTCCCCAGTATAGACCACAACCCCTCCCTCCCCCCACACGCATAACATACACGTGCACTATATTGTGGTGCACGGACAGGCGGAGGAGCGAGAGTCGGCTGGTGGGGAGAAGCCGCAAGTTTCGGGATGGCCGAGCGGTGAGGAGAACGGAGCCGCTGTCATCCTGTCAGTTTCCGGATGACAGCGGCTCTCTGCGTGGCCGAACAGAGGATCGATAAATATCGTTGATATTTACCGATATTTACCTGTTTGTAAATAACTGGGGACACATAGGGGTTATTCACAAAGCTGCCGAAGGCAGCCGTGTGAATAACTGACCCGAAGTGAAGTAAGCCAAACGCTGTTTGGCTATTCACTTCAGGCTTGTACGGCTGATTTCAGCCATACACCGACTGAAATCAGCCGTACATCGGCTTGCTGCGGCTGGGTTTGGGTCGGCCGAACATGCTCTGATGTACCGAGCAGGATAGAAAAAGTAGAAAAAAAGGAGAAAATGATTGGGCGGAGCTAGCAGTGACAGCTAGCTCTGCTGAAATATTTTCTATTGGCCGGGACCAGCTTCCATTACAATGAGAGCTTGTCGGAGCCGGCGGTGATATCAAAGCCGGTTCCGACAAGCTCTCATGACAGTTCAGCGTTCCCTGGTCACTAGGTAACCAGGAGATGCTGAACTGTCATTACACACTGAGTTTTTCGCAAAAAGGCGCAATTTCAAATTTGCTAATATTTGTTATTTATTAACTCAATACAGTTTTATCTTTTAGATTTAGTCAGAAAATATGTTTTTTTGTGCACTGATACTGATTTTAGTGTGCTTTTATCAATTGAATTGTGTATTTTTATCGGTTTAATATTAATTTGAGAAACATTTGCGCAATTATCGCAGGGCCTACAAATTTAGTATCACCATCTTTTTATTCTACCGGGCCTGCGCTTTCAGAAAATATATGGTTTGGGGGGTCTTTTACAAACGCTAGCAGCGCAGCAGTTGATAATCAAATCAATGGGAAAAATTGCAAAAATGGCATAGCCAGCTGAGTTGCAAAATGTTCCGGAGGGCTTGGCAGCGAAAGGGTTAAATCCTCACTTCATACGCAATTTTGGGAATCTGGATTTAAGCTTCTAACTTGATGGTACAGGGCCCCTCAGATCCTACATTCAATATATCCTTCTGTCCTGAATTGTTGTTGGAAAAGCAATGAAGCACCTGGTGATTTACGTCAAATCTTTTGGTCCTGCTCAGAGGTGACTTCTTTCTTGTCCTCTGTCAAGTCCTTACTCAGTAACTTCATGGACAAAGAGCTCTCATGGGACCCAGCCTTCTTCCTCCTTCATCATAATCCCTACCCCAGGAAATATTATAAAAAATCTATTCTTCCACAACTACTGAACGCAGCCAGTTGCTGTATTACAGAATTGTGGAAGTCGACCATGACACCCACGGTCTCCATGTGGCTTCATAAAGATAGAGAGGTGGACCGAATGGAGGATATGGTCTGGTAGGGGTCTACATGCCAAACACTGTAAGATGTGGTTCTATTGTACCGAATTCACTCAGATGCCCGAATTTTCTGCTGTGATACAAGATGCCCCTCCTTGAGGAAGTGGGCTGTAGTCTTAATGTTCATGGTGCCTGGGGGCAGGCCCGGATTTCCCACAAGGCCACTGAGGCTTGGCCTCAGGGGGGGCATCGGTGACCTTTTGGGGAAGTTGCGGGCGCCGGTGAAAGGTGTGCGCCGGCCGGCGGCCGCACACTGGGGTCCGCCGCCGTCCAATCACCACAGGGCGGTCCGAGGCTCCGCCCAACGACTCCGTAGTGTGTGGCCGCC
>NW_017308438.1:3285-5677 GCF_000935625.1 Nanorana parkeri | reverse complement strand
ATGCATAGTAAGATTCTGTTAAGTATTAGAGTATTAGTATGGTAAAATTTGATTTGATTTCTTGGAATGTGAGGGGGTTGGAGGACCCTTTTAAAAGACAAGATATGTTCACTACCCTGATGCAATATCAGTCTCCCGTGGTCTGCTTGCCAGAAACACATCTTATAGAGGAAACAGTGTCTTATCTTATGAGATCTACTTTCTCGAAAGTGTATCACTCTGTGCACTCCTCATATTCTAGAGGGGTTTTTGATATATTGATTTCTTCAGCTCTTTCTTTTTCCTGCAGGCAGGCTAGGATAGACTCCCAGGGTACATATTTTTGCTCTGTAATAAAGAGGATATGCAATGTACTGTGGCAAATATTTATGTTCCTCCACCATATTCTCATGAAGTGCTCCGTTGCTTTATTTATGGCAGCGTATCCAGGGATACCATATATAGCTCTAGGAGATTATGCATTCATCAAAGGATCATTTTCAAATGATTATGCCCATATCAGTTGGTTCTGAGACTACATTTGCTAGATATGTGCGAGAGATGGGACTGGTAGACGTGTGGCGGTTACAGCATCCGTCAACTAGCCAATATTCTTGGAGTTCGGCAACATATTGGTCTCTCTCCTGTATTGTTCTGGCTCTATGTCGAGAGGGGTTGGTGACTTAGATTGCCAAATCAGAATATGGGTCCAGGGGTCTCTAAGATCATTCCCTAATAATAGTCAAATTAATACCAAGGTAGATAGTGTTAGACCATCTTGGAAGGTAAACCCATATTGGTTACAGTTGTTACCAGAGGCTGAGAATATTTCATCAAAAATAGTTAAAAAAAAATCAAATTATTTGAATACGGTGGAATACGGCCACTGGTGCAATTGTGTGGGATGCTATGAAGGTTTTTCTCTGAGGTATAATCACTAAGGGAATTGCTACTCTAAAACGTTCCTCATTGGAATGGGAGGCTAAATTAATTTTAGAAGTGAAGGCCACTTAGGAGGCATTTGTATTAAACCCCACAATGAATAGTCTTAGAATGTGGAAGGAGGCTCAGTCGCTATATAAATCAGCGTTATTTGCAAGGGCTGAATCAAGGCGCTTTCACTCTTCAAAACAATATTTTGAGGCGGGAGAAAGGCAAGGATGGTTATTGGCTGTAATAGCTAATTCGCAGAGGGAAAGCAATAATTTTTCTACAATTTGCCACCAAGATGGCAGGTTGATTGCTGATCCCCAAGAGATAGTTAAAGTATTTAGTATATTTTATCAGGAATGATATGCCTCACAAGTATCATACTGTACTGAACCCCTTTGGGACTTTCTGGGTTCTATGGAAATTCCAATTTTTGTTAGGGAAAATCAGGAGCATTGAATTTCCCGATTACATTAGAGGAGTTAAAAATTGCCATTTCACCTAATAATAGAGCACCGGGAGTAGATGGTCTGTTCGACTGCGCAACGTTCCAAAAGACTTTGCCCAATCAGGGCTCAGTACTCATCAGATGACACAAACTACACAATTGGGGCGGAGATAGCTGTCACTGCTAGCTCCGCCCAATTGTTTATGTTTTGCCGGCATCTGTCAAAATGCCATTTTTTACATTTTTATTTCTATTTATTGTTTTATTTTTTATTTTGTCGTCGTCGTGGACAACGCTGGATGGCATGATTGACCATGGATTACGTTGGTGGATCTATTTTTTGTTTTTTAAATAAAAAACTTGTCAAAAACATGTCTTTTGTTTTTTTTCAAAATAAAGGATTATATTTAAGGATTTATTTAACCCTTTAGTGAATGGGTAGGGGTACAAGTACCCCATACTTATTCACACGGGAGGGGGGCGGCATCTGGGTGCCCCCTTAATTAAAGGGGTACTCCGATGCAAATAAGCCCCCTTGCTCGCAGACCCCCACAACCACCGGATCAGGGTTGTGGGGACGAGGCCCTTGTCCCCATCGGCACAGGGACAAGGTGCTTTTCCATGGGCGACCCTGGAAAAGCACCCTCCCAGTGCCGAGGGCATGTGGCCTGGTGTGGGAGGGAGGGGGGTGCGCTCGCTCGTCCCCCCCTTTCAGGCCCCGCCAGGCCTATGCTCGGATCAAGGGTCTGGTATGGAATTTTAGGGGGGACCCCCCGTTCCCCCCCCACCCCCCCATTTGTGGGGGTGGGGTTCCTCCTAAATATTCCTACCAGACCTTAAGGTTCTGGTATGACTTTTAGGGGAAACCCTACACTTTTATTTATTTTTTAAATGGTCCTTCCTGACATTTCTACCAGACCCTAAGGGTCTGGTATTGTTTGGGAGGGGGAACTGCACACTTTAAGACTAAAAAAAAAAAAAAACTTTTTTTTTTTTTTAGAAATGTCAGTTTTGCTGCAGCAGGTTCTATACATC
>NW_017308438.1:0-2430 GCF_000935625.1 Nanorana parkeri | reverse complement strand
GCCAGGCCTATGCTCGGATCAAGGGTCTGGTATGGAATTTTAGGGGGGACCCCCCGTTCCCCCCCCACCCCCCCATTTGTGGGGGTGGGGTTCCTCCTAAATATTCCTACCAGACCTTAAGGGTCTGGTATGACTTTTAGGGGAAACCCTACACTTTTATTTATTTTTTAAATGGTCCTTCCTGACATTTCTACCAGACCCTAAGGGTCTGGTATTGTTTGGGAGGGGGAACTGCACACTTTAAGACTAAAAAAAAAAAAAAATCTTTTTTTTTTCTTTAGAAATGTCAGTTTTGCTGCAGCAGGTTCTATACATCCTACAGATCCGCCACTTCACAGGCAGGTTAAGGGGACCCCCCCAGGCACGATATTTGAAGGAATTTTTCATTTTTATTCTTACCCATTAAGTGATGTTAAAATCACTGCTCCTTTAAAAACGTTTTTTTTTTTCTCATTGATTCCTGTCCCCCAGAGCAGTACCCGAATCCTATACACTTTTTATGGCCAATAACTTGCATATAAGCCCTCTTAAAGGGGACAATCATTTTCGAAAGTTCGACCCCTATTGACTTGCATTAGGTTCGAGTTCATTTTCGAACATTTCATCCGTTCGGGTGATTGAATACGCAGCGAACAGGGGGGTGTTCGGCCCATCATTAATAAGTGATACTATCTATAGGAACCTAACATGGGAAAAAAACACTCTCGAATAGCATTAACAACCTTACAACTACAAAAGGATAGGGGAAATTGCACTCCCTCATCCCAGAATGTACTTTTTAGCATCACATATCCTGTTCAGGCAATTTTACTTTTCTTATTCTCTAGATACTCTCTTACCTGTAGCACAGGTAGAGGCGGGGTTTTTTTCTACATGGTCGGTATATCCTACAATATCCTTGTTGGCAAAGGTGTGGAAAGCTATGAAAGAGGTTATGAGATATGAGGGGGTCTGGATGCTGCTCCTTTATGTAAGCCAAGTAATAATGTAAAATTTAAAAAATGTATTACATTTACAAATTATGTGATGCCAGGACACAATGTAACTGTATTGTAATGTTGCCTATGTTGTTGCATAAAATGTGTGGCCAGCTCTCTGCTGAACAGCATTTTTAAAATTATTTTTGCAATGGTATATGTCCCCCAGGCCACTGCATCTCGTTTCCCTATTAGCCTTAAAAATGAAGAGAATTTATTTTCATTGATTTCAATGGTGTTTGCATTACAACTTGCAATTAGCAAACTTTTTGGCTTGTTTGCCAAATGCACGTGCAAATCGTACTCAAGCAAACTTGCCCTTCATTACACCCTAGCCCAGGGGTGCCCACAGTTTTTTGTCTTTAAGATCTACTTTTCAAATGATGAGCGACATCTATCAAGGAAAAAAACACCTTTATTTAAAAAACAAGCACATTCAAATTGTTCTCTCTCCCCTGTCTCTCTCTCACCTCTCTCTCTCTTTTGGCTGTCTCTTCTCTCTCTTCTCTGGCTGTCTTTTCTCTCTCTATCATGCTGTCTCTCCTCACGCTCTCCCCTGTCTCTCTGTCTGCTGTCTTTTTTTCCCTCTCTCCTCTCTTGCTCTCTCTCTCCACGCTCTCTCCCCTGTCTCTCTCTTCTCTCTCTCCTCGCTCTCTACCGTCTCTCTCTGCAGTCTCTCTCTCTCTCGGCTGTCTCTTGTCTCACATGCTCTCTCTCTCCTCGTGCTCTTTCTCCTCGCTCTCCCCTGTCTCTCTCTCTCTCTGCGCTGTCTCTCTCAGCTATCTCTTCTCTCTCTCTCCTCTGGCTGTCTCTTCTCTCTCCCCTCGCTCTCTCCCCTGTCTCTCTCTCTCTCTCTCCTCTGGCTGTCTCTCTTCTCTCACGCTCTCTCTCCTCGTGCTCTCTCTCCTCGGTCTCTCTCTCTGCTGTCTCTTCTCTCTCTCTCCTCTGGCTGTCTCTTCTCTCTCCTCATTCTCTCATTCTGCTTCTCCTCTCTCTTTGCTGTCTCTCTGTCCCTCAGCTGTCTCTTCTCTCTCTTTCTTGCTCCTCTGGCTGTCTCTTCTCTCTCCTGGCTGTCTTTCCTTCCCTGCACTGCAGCAGCTTCCCAGCTCTTCTTTCAGGTGCACTGTCCTGTTCTCCTGCGGTGCTAGTGTGTCCGATGCTACAGACTGGGAGGGGTGTCCTGCACCTTCCCGTCTCTAGCGTCTGACATACCTGGCACATTCAGCCCCACGAGCACCGCAGAAGGACAGGACACAGGTCAGTGAGCCGATCCTGATCTACCAGTGTTTGCTTTACGATTGACTGGTAGATCGTGATCGACCTAATGGGCACCCCTGTTCTAGCCCATAAAAACCTTTAACTAAAACCAACTTGTAAATAATAATGAAGTACCCACAGCAAATTTACTCTATATGCATATGTAGCCCTGTTGTGATTTCAGCTCCTTTAAGAG
>NW_017308437.1:197851-198930 GCF_000935625.1 Nanorana parkeri | reverse complement strand
GAGAGATTGGACGGGGATGGTATAGAGATTGGACGGGGATCGCACAGAGATAGTCCAATCAGGTCATGCCATGTGTGGAATCCTTGTCTGTGTGTGGGAAAGGTACAATCAAGGCACCACCGTAATATCATTCTATCTCTGTGCTTCATTCCAGGCTGAAGGGTCGGCACAATGACACGGGAACCAACCTGTTCTCTCATCCTGACCCCGCCTACAACGTCACAGGTGAGCCCCGCCCATTACACCGGGAGTGTAGACGTGTGGTTTTATTCTGTGAATGGGGGTGAAGCCTGAGGATGGCAATTACGAATGGTGGTTACATTGTTACCCTATAGCCTCATTGACAGCTCTCTGTGTCCCCTCCCCCTCCTCCAGGTATGGCCGACCGCTGCACGGATGAAGGATTTGGCGCCATGGCACTGGATGATAAAGGAGTCATGTATTATTTCAGAGGTAACCGACCCCCCACCCAATCAGTGTGCCCATTTCCGTTAATGAGACGTGCTCTGTATTGTACAATGGAGGGCACAGAAAACGCAGTTCATGGGGCAACATGCGGCATCTCAATGCTGCCAATCAGATCAGCTGAATTCAGTTAGCATCCTTGCTGAAGGACTGTTGATGTAACATGTGTATATACACTGAGCGGCCAGATTATTATGACCCCCCCATCAGTACTGCGTTGGGCCGCCTGGTGACTCCACGAGATGGTGAAAGTTGATGCGAGGAATCTGACACGGCGCTGTTGCCCTTCTGTTGTCTTGTACCAGTCTTGCCCCTCCCCCGTTCTGCCCTAACATTGACTAGTCGCTGACGGCCACAATTCGCACGTTCAGACCCAGATTTTCGGCTGACAGTCCGGTCTTTAAACACTTTAACAATGAGCCGCTCTTGAACATTTACCTAATTCTGCTGTTTTGCTGATACTCGCTCCATGGCTCCGAGCAGGCCCGTATTTCCCACAAGGCCACCGAGGCCCGGCCTCGGGACGGCAGAGCGCCTCGGGGCGGCAGCGGTGACCTTGTGGGGAAGTTGCGGGCGTCGGTGTGAGGTGCCCCGGCGGCGGAACTTCGGCCACC
>NW_017308437.1:194405-197611 GCF_000935625.1 Nanorana parkeri | reverse complement strand
TTTAAAAAATAAGAAGAAATAATTGAATAAAAAAATAAAAATTAAGAAAAATAAATAAACAGTAAAAAAAAATTGAAACTAACCCCGCCGCCCTGCCATCTGGTTGCCATTCACAACTGATGGTTTGATGGTGACGGGGGGTTGGCGGCGCGCGGGGGGCTAGGGGATGTCGTATTGTGGAACCTGGCCTTGGGGCGGCAAGGAGAGTAAATCCGGCCTTGGCTCCCAGCGCCAACAATCATCCCGCGTTCAAAGGCTGTTACATCGCGTTGTTTCCCCGTATCTTCAGAAACAAATCACTTCTACTGTCGTGGTAACCAACCCGCTTCCCTATTTATAATGGTCTGGCCCTCTAGCAACTTCAGCGCCAAATTATAGCTAATTTGCCTACAAACGTCAGGTGGTCATAATAATCTGGCCACTCAGTGTATATAATAATCCGGCCACTCAGTGTATATAATAATCCGGCCACTCAGTGTATATAATAATCCGGCCACTCAGTGTATATAATAATCTGGCCACTCAGTGTGTATTATGTATAGTAAGGGGGATGGGTCCAATTAGAGGTGGCAGTGGTAATCCATACACGAGGCAGGAACACCCGGGAACATTGCACGCTGGCTTGTCCTGCACTTCTGTACAGCAAGTCCATAACATAGAAGATACAAAACATCTGCTCGTCCAATCCAATATCTATACTCAGGTCTGTACCAGACTATTTGGACAATCCCCAGAAAACTCACCTCTCCAGGGAAGACTATCCCACTTCCACCCAACATCTGAACTCTTAAGGCCGTGACACACTGCACGCGAAGCAGCGCGGAGCGGTGGCGCGCTGCCTTTGCGAGCAGTGTGTCATGTAATTTCCTTCTGGGCACCTCAGCTGGCGAGAGCTCGCGGAGCTGAGCGTGCCGAGATGAACAATTTCAACTTCAGCCAATCGGCTCGCGCGTATAAACCGGCGCGACGGGACGCGCGCTCTACCCGGTTGTTAAGCACGAGCCGATTGGCTGAAGGCGCAGTCAATCATCTGACTGCACTCAGCTCACACACTGCACGTGATGCTCCGTGCCGGAGAGCTTTGCTTCGCTCTGCATTGCTTCGCGTGCAGTGTGTCACGGCCTTTACCATCCACTCATCCCTCGCAGTGATCACCTGTTATATCACTTGCTCCTCCCTTATAGATTGTAAGCTTTCAGGACCAGGTCCCTCCCAACCCCCCTTTATATATATATATATATACTGTCTATGTGTATTATATGTTGAGGCCTGTGGATGGGTGTGACATGCTGATTTCCCGCAGGTGACCATGTGTGGATGGGATTTCAGGGTCCCACACAATGGATAAACGAGACCTGGCAGGGCCTGACCGGACCTATAGACGCCGCGTTTCGCAACCACAACCAGGAACGTCCACTGGAGCACCAAAGGATCTACCTGTTCAAGGTGAGCTCAGACGCCGCAGGGCACAGCCCATAGACTACTGCACTCATCTTCCCCCCTTCTCTCCCTACACACTACAATCCACCGTCCAGGACACTGCCCCTGATATTCTGCACGTTCACCTTCTCTGTTCACCTTCATCTTGAATGTAAATCTTATTGTCTGTTATCATCCTTCACCCAATGAAAGTGAGTGTACATTCAGCTGTTGTGAGTGCGGGCCAAAATCGAATGTTCTTAGGCTGTTAGCTCTTCCGCTCGGATGTTCTTCTGATATTATGGGCGGTAGAGAGTAATAGGCCAGTGTGGCCACCAGAGGGCGCTGAGGACGATAGGAAATACATGGAAGAGATACAATGTAACAATTCCAGAGAACTCCGGAGGGAACTAAGAGATACAACCAACTATTGTTACCACATATCCCGCAAAACCAATGTACATGAACGTTCACTGGGTGAATAGCTGTGTGAATGTTTTGTAAATAGACCCCCAGCTGTCTCTCTAACTAAAACTGTTCTTTTCTTTTCTTGTTTTGGATAGAAGAGGAAACAGTTAGAACTTCTGTATTTTTCGGCTCTATGTATCCCATTCAGGGGATTTCCACAGGAAGTGTGCTTGCAGTCTCTGACCATCTCCTGTACCATGTCTGCAGTCTCTGACCATCTCCTGTAGTATGTCTGCAGTCTCTGACCATCTCCTGTACTATGTCTGCAGTCTCTGACCATCTCCTGTACTATGTCTGCAGTCTCTGACCATCTCCTGTACTATGTCTGCAGTCTCTGACCATCTCCTGTACTATGTCTGCAGTCTCTGACCATCTCCTGTACTATGTCTGCAGTCTCTGACCATCTCCTGTACTATGTCTGCAGTCTCTGACCATCTCAGCGCTCCTCTCGGTGTCTTGCAGGGCTCGCAGGTTTGGAGTTACTTCGAAGGGCGTCCGGTAGCCGGCTTTCCGCGACTCATCAGCCAGCAGTTCCCGGGGGTTCCGGACAATCTGGACGCGGCGGTGGAATGTCACAAGGGGGAGTGCAGGACGGACGGCGTCATATTCTTCAAAGGTGAGAAGGAAGATGTGAGCGGGACCCCAAGAAGAGAATTGTCAGATATTACAGCTTACCCGTCCGTAGGTGTGGCGGCTGCACTCGTTCCCCCCGGTGATCCTGTATGTAACGCACTTCCTGTCCTCGGGTGACAACGCCCAATCATTGAAGTCTATCTATGGAGGAACAGCTGGGGTAGGACTATGGAACACCTTCCCTCCTCCTCTCCTCTTATCGGGGGAGGGGAGATTGCTGGGAAATATATAACTGATAACAGTGCAGCACAGCAGAGAGCACAGGAAGTGATCAGCTCACTGGATTTCTGGCAGGATCAACAGAGATTTTTTTGTTGTTGTACTTATTGATCAGATAAAAGGGAGCAAATAGGGGAAGTTCATTGTTGGGGTTTTCATAAACTTTAATTAGAGGCTTCTTGATAAGGTTGTCACCTGTTCTTCAAGCGAAACCCGAACACTCTAGCGACGGGCGGACATTTTTTGGGGGGAGAATGAGTCGCAGCTTATTCCTATGTAAATAGCACCGCACATTTATATGTGAATATCACAGCTGAGACTATTTTCAGTGGGGGGTCAGTAGCCCCTATCCTAATTTTGGTTGCCCCCGTCTGCCTGACATCCTGTGTCCGGGGTTTCTGCTGCCATGAAACCCGGACACAGCATTCAAAACCCGGACTGACCTGGTGAATCCTGGACAGGTGGGC
>NW_017308437.1:174879-191706 GCF_000935625.1 Nanorana parkeri | reverse complement strand
CGGCGGTGAAGCAGAAGACCTGGACCGGCCTGGGACCTTGTACATCGGCTGTCAGATGGATGGAGAAATACTACTGCTTCAATGGCATCAACTTCACCAGATTTGACCCAGTGACCGGAGAGCGGCTATCCCCCCGACCGCTGGACACCCGAGACTACTTTGTGCGGTGCCCCGGCAGAGGTGAGATGGAGTGTCCCTTTTATTTTATGGCCGGCTCTCCTGATAACGTAGTTCTAGTTGTTGGCAGGCGGAGTGGTGACCCCACCGAGGTGCCGCCTCTCACCCCCCTGCACGCTTCTGTTCCCCCCCAGGACACGCCCACGCCGCCCGCCAGAACGCCACCCTCATGTCCATCAAAGATCGCTGCAGCAAACGTTCCTTCGAGGCTTTCAGCTCAGATGACAAATCCCGAACCTACGCATTCCGAGGTGAGATCCGCCATTGCTGTGCTGACTGCCAGCAGATCACTAGAGACACTGTGTCCTGGGTGGGAGTAGATTGCTAGAGGTCTCCTGTCCTGAGTGGGAGTAGATCACTAGAGACACTGTGTCCTGGGTGGGAGTAGATCACTAGAGGTCTCCTGTCCTGAGTGGGAGTAGAACACTAGAGGTCTCCTGTCCTGAGTGGGAGTAGATCACTAGAGGTCTCCTGTCCTGAGTGGGAGTAGATCACTAGAGGTCTCCTGTCCTGAGTGGGAGTAGAACACTAGAGGTCTCCTGTCCTGAGTGGGAGTAGATCACTAGAGGTCTCCTGTCCTGAGTGGGAGTAGATCACTAGGGCCCTCAGCCTTTTTTCCCCTTATCTTCACCTGGTGATCCTGCCTGTAATACACTTCCTGTCCTCAGGTGACAACATTCACTCACTGTGCTGCGGAGGAGCAGTTTTGTCACTCTAGGACAGGACTAGAGAACGCCTCCCCCTCTCCTCTTCGTCATACCATAGGGTGGAGGTGTAGTTCACAGACAGAATTGGGAAGGGACACAGGAAGTTCTTGTGTTTTGGTGACGTGGAGAGGTTTGATGACGCCGTATCTCCTCCCTCCTGCCAGGTGGCTGGTACTTCCGTGTGGATAGCAGTAAAGATGGGTGGCACGCGTGGCCTCTCAGTCACACATGGAGGACGCTGGAAGGAGTGGTGGATGCGACTTTCTCATACAAGAACCACATGTACTTTATTCAGGTGAGTGTGACTGTCCGAGAGCAAATATCAGCCGGTCACGGAGTGTCTGCACATATGGATGAAGGGCAGCAGAACCTTTGTTCTTTAATACTTGCCCACCACCCGCCTGACCCCTCCAACACTCGCCTTGGCCCCCCGTTCCAGAACACATACCAAAGGTACCGATGTCCTTTATCTCGGGTTGGTAAGTTGGGCTCAGGGTAACATGACCAGTGCCAAGGATTGTGTTTAGGTCTCCAGTGGTGCCCTGTGCATAAAAACAGTCCACTTCAAATGCCCATCACAGGCGCCCCGAGCATAGAGATTCCTGTGAGCCGTTTGGCCAGCGTCCATCCCCACCTGAAGGTTTTATTGTAGAAGGACCAGCCAGTCACCCAGGAAGAAGGACCGGCCAGTCCCCCAGGAAGAAGGACCGGCCAGTCCCCCAGGAAGAAGGACCGGCCAGTCCCCCAGGAAGAAGGACCGGCCAGTCCCCCAGGAAGAAGGACCGGCCAGTCCCCCAGGAAGAAGGACCGGCCAGTCCCCCAGGAAGAAGGACCGGCCAGTCCCCCAGGAAGAAGGACCGGCCAGTCCCCCAGGAAGAAGGACCGGCCAGTCCCCCAGGAAGAAGGACCGGCCAGTCCCCCAGGAAGAAGGACCGGCCAGTCCCCCAGGAAGAAGGACCGGCCAGTCCCCCAGGAAGAAGGACCGGCCAGTCCCCCAGGAAGAAGGACCGGCCAGTCCCCCAGGAAGAAGGACCGGCCAGTCCCCCAGGAAGAAGGACCGGCCAGTCCCCCAGGAAGAAGGACCGGCCAGTCCCCCAGGAAGAAGGACCGGCCAGTCCCCCAGGAAGAAGGACCGGCCAGTCCCCCAGGAAGAAGGACCGGCCAGTCCCCCAGGAAGAAGGACCGGCCAGTCCCCCAGGAAGAAGGACCGGCCAGTCCCCCAGGAAGAAGGACCGGCCAGTCCCCCAGGAAGAAGGACCGGCCAGTCCCCCAGGAAGAAGGACCGGCCAGTCCCCCAGGAAGAAGGACCGGCCAGTCCCCCAGGAAGAAGGACCGGCCAGTCCCCCAGGAAGAAGGACCGGCCAGTCCCCCAGGAAGAAGGACCGGCCAGTCCCCCAGGAAGAAGGACCGGCCAGTCCCCCAGGAAGAAGGACCGGCCAGTCCCCCAGGAAGAAGGACCGGCCAGTCCCCCAGGAAGAAGGACCGGCCAGTCCCCCAGGAAGAAGGACCGGCCAGTCCCCCAGGAAGAAGGACCGGCCAGTCCCCCAGGAAGAAGGACCGGCCAGTCCCCCAGGAAGAAGGACCGGCCAGTCCCCCAGGAAGAAGGACCGGCCAGTCCCCCAGGAAGAAGGACCGGCCAGTCCCCCAGGAAGAAGGACCGGCCAGTCCCCCAGGAAGAAGGACCGGCCAGTCCCCCAGGAAGAAGGACCGGCCAGTCCCCCAGGAAGAAGGACCGGCCAGTCCCCCAGGAAGAAGGACCGGCCAGTCCCCCAGGAAGAAGGACCGGCCAGTCCCCCAGGAAGAAGGACCGGCCAGTCCCCCAGGAAGAAGGACCGGCCAGTCCCCCAGGAAGAAGGACCGGCCAGTCCCCCAGGAAGAAGGACCGGCCAGTCCCCCAGGAAGAAGGACCGGCCAGTCCCCCAGGAAGAAGGACCGGCCAGTCCCCCAGGAAGAAGGACCGGCCAGTCCCCCAGGAAGAAGGACCGGCCAGTCCCCCAGGAAGAAGGACCGGCCAGTCCCCCAGGAAGAAGGACCGGCCAGTCCCCCAGGAAGAAGGACCGGCCAGTCCCCCAGGAAGAAGGACCGGCCAGTCCCCCAGGAAGAAGGACCGGCCAGTCCCCCAGGAAGAAGGACCGGCCAGTCCCCCAGGAAGAAGGACCGGCCAGTCCCCCAGGAAGAAGGACCGGCCAGTCCCCCAGGAAGAAGGACCGGCCAGTCCCCCAGGAAGAAGGACCGGCCAGTCCCCCAGGAAGAAGGACCGGCCAGTCCCCCAGGAAGAAGGACCGGCCAGTCCCCCAGGAAGAAGGACCGGCCAGTCCCCCAGGAAGAAGGACCGGCCAGTCCCCCAGGAAGAAGGACCGGCCAGTCCCCCAGGAAGAAGGACCGGCCAGTCCCCCAGGAAGAAGGACCGGCCAGTCCCCCAGGAAGAAGGACCGGCCAGTCCCCCAGGAAGAAGGACCGGCCAGTCCCCCAGGAAGAAGGACCGGCCAGTCCCCCAGGAAGAAGGACCGGCCAGTCCCCCAGGAAGAAGGACCGGCCAGTCCCCCAGGAAGAAGGACCGGCCAGTCCCCCAGGAAGAAGGACCGGCCAGTCCCCCAGGAAGAAGGACCGGCCAGTCCCCCAGGAAGAAGGACCGGCCAGTCCCCCAGGAAGAAGGACCGGCCAGTCCCCCAGGAAGAAGGACCGGCCAGTCCCCCAGGAAGAAGGACCGGCCAGTCCCCCAGGAAGAAGGACCGGCCAGTCCCCCAGGAAGAAGGACCGGCCAGTCCCCCAGGAAGAAGGACCGGCCAGTCCCCCAGGAAGAAGGACCGGCCAGTCCCCCAGGAAGAAGGACCGGCCAGTCCCCCAGGAAGAAGGACCGGCCAGTCCCCCAGGAAGAAGGACCGGCCAGTCCCCCAGGAAGAAGGACCGGCCAGTCCCCCAGGAAGAAGGACCGGCCAGTCCCCCAGGAAGAAGGACCGGCCAGTCCCCCAGGAAGAAGGACCGGCCAGTCCCCCAGGAAGAAGGACCGGCCAGTCCCCCAGGAAGAAGGACCGGCCAGTCCCCCAGGAAGAAGGACCGGCCAGTCCCCCAGGAAGAAGGACCGGCCAGTCCCCCAGGAAGAAGGACCGGCCAGTCCCCCAGGAAGAAGGACCGGCCAGTCCCCCAGGAAGAAGGACCGGCCAGTCCCCCAGGAAGAAGGACCGGCCAGTCCCCCAGGAAGAAGGACCGGCCAGTCCCCCAGGAAGAAGGACCGGCCAGTCCCCCAGGAAGAAGGACCGGCCAGTCCCCCAGGAAGAAGGACCGGCCAGTCCCCCAGGAAGAAGGACCGGCCAGTCCCCCAGGAAGAAGGACCGGCCAGTCCCCCAGGAAGAAGGACCGGCCAGTCCCCCAGGAAGAAGGACCGGCCAGTCCCCCAGGAAGAAGGACCGGCCAGTCCCCCAGGAAGAAGGACCGGCCAGTCCCCCAGGAAGAAGGACCGGCCAGTCCCCCAGGAAGAAGGACCGGCCAGTCCCCCAGGAAGAAGGACCGGCCAGTCCCCCAGGAAGAAGGACCGGCCAGTCCCCCAGGAAGAAGGACCGGCCAGTCCCCCAGGAAGAAGGACCGGCCAGTCCCCCAGGAAGAAGGACCGGCCAGTCCCCCAGGAAGAAGGACCGGCCAGTCCCCCAGGAAGAAGGACCGGCCAGTCCCCCAGGAAGAAGGACCGGCCAGTCCCCCAGGAAGAAGGACCGGCCAGTCCCCCAGGAAGAAGGACCGGCCAGTCCCCCAGGAAGAAGGACCGGCCAGTCCCCCAGGAAGAAGGACCGGCCAGTCCCCCAGGAAGAAGGACCGGCCAGTCCCCCAGGAAGAAGGACCGGCCAGTCCCCCAGGAAGAAGGACCGGCCAGTCCCCCAGGAAGAAGGACCGGCCAGTCCCCCAGGAAGAAGGACCGGCCAGTCCCCCAGGAAGAAGGACCGGCCAGTCCCCCAGGAAGAAGGACCGGCCAGTCCCCCAGGAAGAAGGACCGGCCAGTCCCCCAGGAAGAAGGACCGGCCAGTCCCCCAGGAAGAAGGACCGGCCAGTCCCCCAGGAAGAAGGACCGGCCAGTCCCCCAGGAAGAAGGACCGGCCAGTCCCCCAGGAAGAAGGACCGGCCAGTCCCCCAGGAAGAAGGACCGGCCAGTCCCCCAGGAAGAAGGACCGGCCAGTCCCCCAGGAAGAAGGACCGGCCAGTCCCCCAGGAAGAAGGACCGGCCAGTCCCCCAGGAAGAAGGACCGGCCAGTCCCCCAGGAAGAAGGACCGGCCAGTCCCCCAGGAAGAAGGACCGGCCAGTCCCCCAGGAAGAAGGACCGGCCAGTCCCCCAGGAAGAAGGACCGGCCAGTCCCCCAGGAAGAAGGACCGGCCAGTCCCCCAGGAAGAAGGACCGGCCAGTCCCCCAGGAAGAAGGACCGGCCAGTCCCCCAGGAAGAAGGACCGGCCAGTCCCCCAGGAAGAAGGACCGGCCAGTCCCCCAGGAAGAAGGACCGGCCAGTCCCCCAGGAAGAAGGACCGGCCAGTCCCCCAGGAAGAAGGACCGGCCAGTCCCCCAGGAAGAAGGACCGGCCAGTCCCCCAGGAAGAAGGACCGGCCAGTCCCCCAGGAAGAAGGACCGGCCAGTCCCCCAGGAAGAAGGACCGGCCAGTCCCCCAGGAAGAAGGACCGGCCAGTCCCCCAGGAAGAAGGACCGGCCAGTCCCCCAGGAAGAAGGACCGGCCAGTCCCCCAGGAAGAAGGACCGGCCAGTCCCCCAGGAAGAAGGACCGGCCAGTCCCCCAGGAAGAAGGACCGGCCAGTCCCCCAGGAAGAAGGACCGGCCAGTCACCCAGGAAGAAGGACCAGCCAGTCACCCAGGAAGAAAAACCGGCCAGTCACCCAGGAAGAAGGACCGGCCAGGAAGAAGGACCGGCCAGTCACCCAGGAAGAAGGACCGGCCAGTCACCCAGGAAGAAGGACCGGCCAGTCACCCAGGAAGAAGGACCGGCCAGTCACCCAGGAAGAAGGACCGGCCAGTCACCCAGGAAGAAGGACCGGCCAGTCACCCAGGAAGAAGGACCGGCCAGTCACCCAGGAAGAAGGACCGGCCAGTCACCCAGGAAGAAGGACCGGCCAGTCACCCAGGAAGAAGGACCGGCCAGTCACCCAGGAAGAAGGACCGGCCAGTCACCCAGGAAGAAGGACCGGCCAGTCACCCAGGAAGAAGGACCGGCCAGTCACCCAGGAAGAAGGACCGGCCAGTCACCCAGGAAGAAGGACCGGCCAGTCACCCAGGAAGAAGGACCGGCCAGTCACCCAGGAAGAAGGACCGGCCAGTCACCCAGGAAGAAGGACCGGCCAGTCACCCAGGAAGAAGGACCGGCCAGTCACCCAGGAAGAAGGACCGGCCAGTCACCCAGGAAGAAGGACCGGCCAGTCACCCAGGAAGAAGGACCGGCCAGTCACCCAGGAAGAAGGACCGGCCAGTCACCCAGGAAGAAGGACCGGCCAGTCACCCAGGAAGAAGGACCGGCCAGTCACCCAGGAAGAAGGACCGGCCAGTCACCCAGGAAGAAGGACCGGCCAGTCACCCAGGAAGAAGGACCGGCCAGTCACCCAGGAAGAAGGACCGGCCAGTCACCCAGGAAGAAGGACCGGCCAGTCACCCAGGAAGAAGGACCGGCCAGTCACCCAGGAAGAAGGACCGGCCAGTCACCCAGGAAGAAGGACCGGCCAGTCACCCAGGAAGAAGGACCGGCCAGTCACCCAGGAAGAAGGACCGGCCAGTCACCCAGGAAGAAGGACCGGCCAGTCACCCAGGAAGAAGGACCGGCCAGTCACCCAGGAAGAAGGACCGGCCAGTCACCCAGGAAGAAGGACCGGCCAGTCACCCAGGAAGAAGGACCGGCCAGTCACCCAGGAAGAAGGACCGGCCAGTCACCCAGGAAGAAGGACCGGCCAGTCACCCAGGAAGAAGGACCGGCCAGTCACCCAGGAAGAAGGACCGGCCAGTCACCCAGGAAGAAGGACCGGCCAGTCACCCAGGAAGAAGGACCGGCCAGTCACCCAGGAAGAAGGACCGGCCAGTCACCCAGGAAGAAGGACCGGCCAGTCACCCAGGAAGAAGGACCGGCCAGTCACCCAGGAAGAAGGACCGGCCAGTCACCCAGGAAGAAGGACCGGCCAGTCACCCAGGAAGAAGGACCGGCCAGTCACCCAGGAAGAAGGACCGGCCAGTCACCCAGGAAGAAGGACCGGCCAGTCACCCAGGAAGAAGGACCGGCCAGTCACCCAGGAAGAAGGACCGGCCAGTCACCCAGGAAGAAGGACCGGCCAGTCACCCAGGAAGAAGGACCGGCCAGTCACCCAGGAAGAAGGACCGGCCAGTCACCCAGGAAGAAGGACCGGCCAGTCACCCAGGAAGAAGGACCGGCCAGTCACCCAGGAAGAAGGACCGGCCAGTCACCCAGGAAGAAGGACCGGCCAGTCACCCAGGAAGAAGGACCGGCCAGTCACCCAGGAAGAAGGACCGGCCAGTCACCCAGGAAGAAGGACCGGCCAGTCACCCAGGAAGAAGGACCGGCCAGTCACCCAGGAAGAAGGACCGGCCAGTCACCCAGGAAGAAGGACCGGCCAGTCACCCAGGAAGAAGGACCGGCCAGTCACCCAGGAAGAAGGACCGGCCAGTCACCCAGGAAGAAGGACCGGCCAGTCACCCAGGAAGAAGGACCGGCCAGTCACCCAGGAAGAAGGACCGGCCAGTCACCCAGGAAGAAGGACCGGCCAGTCACCCAGGAAGAAGGACCGGCCAGTCACCCAGGAAGAAGGACCGGCCAGTCACCCAGGAAGAAGGACCGGCCAGTCACCCAGGAAGAAGGACCGGCCAGTCACCCAGGAAGAAGGACCGGCCAGTCACCCAGGAA
Source organism: Nanorana parkeri (assembly GCF_000935625.1). Classification (NCBI taxonomy): domain Eukaryota; kingdom Metazoa; phylum Chordata; class Amphibia; order Anura; family Dicroglossidae; genus Nanorana; species Nanorana parkeri. Next base: position 183,929 of record NW_017308437.1, on the reverse strand, counting down.
GAAGGACCGGCCAGTCACCCAGGAAGAAGGACCGGCCAGTCACCCAGGAAGAAGGACCGGCCAGTCACCCAGGAAGAAGGACCGGCCAGTCACCCAGGAAGAAGGACCGGCCAGTCACCCAGGAAGAAGGACCGGCCAGTCACCCAGGAAGAAGGACCGGCCAGTCACCCAGGAAGAAGGACCGGCCAGTCACCCAGGAAGAAGGACCGGCCAGTCACCCAGGAAGAAGGACCGGCCAGTCACCCAGGAAGAAGGACCGGCCAGTCACCCAGGAAGAAGGACCGGCCAGTCACCCAGGAAGAAGGACCGGCCAGTCACCCAGGAAGAAGGACCGGCCAGTCACCCAGGAAGAAGGACCGGCCAGTCACCCAGGAAGAAGGACCGGCCAGTCACCCAGGAAGAAGGACCAGCCAGTCACCCAGGAAGAAGGACCGGCCAGTCACCCAGGAAGAAGGACCGGCCAGTCACCCAGGAAGAAGGACCGGCCAGTCACCCAGGAAGAAGGACCGGCCAGTCACCCAGGAAGAAGGACCGGCCAGTCACCCAGGAAGAAGGACCGGCCAGTCACCCAGGAAGAAGGACCGGCCAGGAAGAAGGACCGGCCAGTCAGCCAGGAAGAAGGACCAGCCAGTCATCCAGGAAGAAGGACCGGCCAGTCACCCAGGAAGAAGGACCAGCCAGTCACCCAGGAAGAAGGACCGGCCAGTCACCCAGGAAGAAGGACCAGCCAGTCACCCAGGAAGAAGGACCAGCCAGTCACCCAGGAAGAAGGACCAGCCAGTCACCCAGGCAGAAGGACCAGCCAGTCACCCAGGAAGAAGGACCAGCCAGTCACCCAGGCAGAAGGACCATGTACAGTGATGATGATGTGTCAGCCTGATGCTGAAACTGCCTCCATTGTAGCAGCTATACATCAGTGAAAGGGTTATTATCAGTATCACCTTCTGCATCTACTCATAGCTAACACATTACAACATTCTACTTCTTCCACCTCCAAGGTTCTTCATGTCGGGTCATCTGCCCGCTATAGGTAGGAAGCTTTAACCTGCAGGTTCTTGTGCTCAGCTTGTCATGTGACCTCCTGCTCTTGTCTTCCCTCTCCCCTAGGGGCCACAAGTGAGCATTTACTCAACTGATCAGATCTACATCCCGATCGCCGGCTATCCAAAGCCCATCCAGGAGGAGTGGCAGGTCCCCGGGGTCACAGCAGTGGACGCCGCCTTCACCTGCCCCCATTCCAGTGACCTGTACATCATTAGAGGTCGGTGTCTCATGCTGAACACTGGGCAGGAAGAGCCAAAAGAGCATTTGTTGTGGCTTATATTCACTCAAAACAAGTGAACGGCCCTAAAAATTGTTTATAAGTAGATCCCTTAGTATTCTTGTAAGGATCTATTCACTGACGAGGACCCCGAGTGATCTAGTTAGGATCTGCTAACCGATGGGGACTCTTATTGACCTAGTAAGGATCTAGTTATCGATGGAGACCCTCAGTAATCATGTAAGGGTCAGGTCATTGATAGGAACTCTAAGCGATCCTCTAAAACTCTAGTCATTGATCTCAGTGATCTAGTAAAGATGCAGCATTTCTGGAGACTCTCAGTGATATTGCGAGGGTCTCGTCATTGATGGTGGCTCTTAGTGATCCAGCAAGGATTTGGCCATTGATGGTGACTCTTAGTGATCCAGTAAGGATCGGGTCATTGATGGTGGCTCTTAGTGATCCAGTAAGGATCTGGTCATTGATGGTGGCTCTTAGTGATCCAGTAAGGATCTGGTCATTGATGGTGGCTCTTAGTGATCCAGCAAGGATTTGGCCATTGATGGTGACTCTTAGTGATCCAGTAAGGATCGGGTCATTGATGGTGGCTCTTAGTGATCCAGTAAGGATCTGGTCATTGATGGTGGCTCTTAGTGATCCAGTAAGGATCTGGTCATTGATGGTGGCTCTTAGTGATCCAGTAAGGATCTGGTCATTGATGGTGGCTCTTAGTGATCCAGTAAGGATCTGGTCATTGATGGTGGCTCTTAGTGATCCAGTAAGGATCTGGTCATTGATGGTGGCTCTTAGTGATCCAGTAAGGATCTGGTCATTGATGGTGGCTCTTAGTGATCCAGTAAGGATCTGGTCATTGATGGTGGCTCTTAGTGATCCAGTAAGGATCTGGTCATTGATGGTGGCTCTTAGTGATCCAGTAAGGATCTGGTCATTGATGGTGGCTCTTAGTGATCCAGTAAGGATCTGGTCATTGATGGTGGCTCTTAGTGATCCAGTAAGGATCTGGTCATTGATGGTGGCTCTTAGTGATCCAGTAAGGATCTGGTCATTGATGGTGGCTCTTAGTGATCCAGTAAGGATCTGGTCATTGATGGTGGCTCTTAGTGATCCAGTAAGGATCTGGTCATTGATGGTGGCTCTTAGTGATCCAGTAAGGATTTGGTCATTGATGGTGGCTCTTAGTGATCCAGTAAGGATCTGGTCATTGATGGTGGCTCTTAGTGATCCAGTAAGGATCTGGTCATTGATGGTGGCTCTTAGTGATCCAGTAAGGATCTGGTCATTGATGGTGGCTCTTAGTAATCCAGTAAGGATCTGGTCATTGATGGTGGCTCTTAGTGATCCAGCAAGGATTTGGCCATTGATGGTGACTCTTAGTGATCCAGTAAGGATCGGGTCATTGATGGTGGCTCTTAGTGATCCAGTAAGGATCTGGTCATTGATGGTGGCTCTTAGTGATCCAGTAAGGATCTGGTCATTGATGGTGGCTCTTAGTGATCCAGCAAGGATTTGGCCATTGATGGTGACTCTTAGTGATCCAGTAAGGATCGGGTCATTGATGGTGGCTCTTAGTGATCCAGTAAGGATCTGGTCAATGATGGTGGCTCTTAGTGATCCAGTAAGGATCGGGTCATTGATGGTGGCTCTTAGTGATCCAGTAAGGATCTGGTCAATGATGGTGGCTCTTAGTGATCCAGTAAGGATCGGGTCATTGATGGTGGCTCTTAGTGATCCAGTAAGGATCTGGTCATTGATGGTGGCTCTTAGTAATCCAGTAAGCATCTGGTCATAGATGGTGACTCTTAGTGATTCAGTATGGATCTATTCATTGATGGAGACTAATAGTGATCTGTCAAGGATCTAGTGGTTGATAGGGACCCGTGGTGATCCAGTAAGGATCTAATAGTTTATGGGAACTAAAAATAATCCAGTAAGATTCTAATTTGCAGCAATGGTTGGTTGCCCTAAAATCAGCTGGGACTGCCAGTATGCCCACCGCCCATAATTGCTTATTCAGGAATACTCTCATTGCCAGAGCGTTCCTCTGCTGGGCCCAATCTTGGTGATCTAGTAAGGATCTGATCATTAGTTAGGACTCTTTATCTGGTAAAGACCTGGTCACTGGTGGGGACTCTTATTGATCTAGAGAGGATCTAGTTACCGATGGGCATCTCAGTGATCCAGTTAGGATCTGGCCATTGATAGTGACTCTTGGTGGTCCTCTGAGGCTCCAGTCATTGATGAGGACTCTCAGTGATCTGGTAAATATACAGAAATCTCTGGAGACTGTCAATTATATTCTAAGGATCCGGTCTCCCATGGATTCAGTTAGGATCTGGTCATCGATGGTGACTCTTGGTCATCCGAAATGATCTAACCATTGATGAGGACTCGTAGTGATCCAGTAAGGGTGTATTGATTGATGCAGACTGGTAGTAATCCCATCACTGGAGGTGATCCAGGAAGGATCTGGTCATTGATAATGATGGACAGGCTTGATGTGGGATCTCACATTTTCTTTTCTCCAGGTAATAGAATGTTCTTGGTGGACCTGATCACTCGGCAGCAGTCTGGAGAGGCCAGAACCATCATTCACTCGGAGGTGGACAGCGCGATGTGTAATGCTCATGGCCTCTACCTCTTCCATGGAATTTCCTATTACCATTACAAGGATGCCATGGAGCTGCTGGCTGCCACTGAGGCCCCTGCTGCTGGGAACATCGCCTCCACCTTCATGGACTGCTAGAGAAGAATGAGGAGTGCACACCACCCGACACATGGTAGAGGAGAGCGAAGAGCCCACATAACCCAACACATGCTAGAGGAGAGCGAGGAGCCCACATAACCCAACACATGCTAGAGGAGAGCGAGGAGCCCACATCACCCATCACATGCTAGAGGAGAGCGAGGAGCCCAAATGACCCATCACATGCTAGAGAAGAGCGAGGAGCCCACATCACCCATCACATGCTAGAGGAGAGCGAGGAGCCCAAATGACCCATCACATGCTAGAGGAGAGCGAGGAGCCCACATCACCCATCACATGCTAGAGGAGAGCGAGGAGCCCACATAACCCAACACATGCTAGAGGAGAGCGAGGAGCCCACATCACCCATCACATGCTAGAGGAGAGCGAGGAGCCCAAATGACCCATCACATGCTAGAGAAGAGCGAGGAGCCCACATCACCCATCACATGCTAGAGGAGAGCGAGGAGCCCACATCACCCATCACATGCTAGAGGAGAGCGAGGAGCCCACATCACCCATCACATGCTAGAGGAGAGCGAGGAGCCCACATCACCCATCACATGCTAGAGGAGAGCGAGGAGCCCACATCACCCATCACATGCTAGAGGAGAGCGAGGAGCCCACATCACCCGACACAGAGAACATAGAGAGCTATTTAACGGAAATATTCCCAAATATCCGATTGTAGTTTTATTTCTAGAAATGTCTAATAAAATGGAAACAATAATAAGAAGAATATCGTCCATAGAATTTATTTTACTGCAAAGTGCCAGAAAAAAACTATAATCCTCCTGTAATAAGGTGACAACAATGTGATGTGTGCGCTGTACATGATCCATAGAGAACACGGAGACCAGAGAACCTCTGCCTATGGGAACAGGAAATAAGAAAAGAGGAAGAACTAGAAACTTTCCAAATGACCCCCAACGCCCCCCTCCCATCCTTCCTCCCTCACTTTCTCCCTCCCTCCCTTCCATCCTTCCTTCCTCTCTCCCTCCCTCCCTCCCTCTCTCCCTTCCTCTCTCCCTTCCTCTCTCCCTCCCTTCCTCTCTCCCTTCCTCTCTCCCTCCCTTCCTTCCTCTCCCTCCCTCCCTTCCTTCCTCCCTCCCTCCCTTCCTTCCTCTCCCTCCCTCCCTTCCTTCCTCTCTCCCTCCCTCCCTTCCTTCCTCTCTCCCTCCCTTCCTTCCTCTCTCCCTCCCTCCCTTCCTTCCTCTCTCCCTCCCTTCCTTCCTCCCTTTACTGCTTTGCCGAAACAGACAGAAATAGATTGAAATCCAACCAAAACCAACATAATAACCCCTTTTGTGGCTCCACTGAAGAGATTTCCCCTCACTTCCTGTCCTGGAGACCACGGCCTAGACTGGAAGTGAGGGAGAATCTGCGACGGACAAAGGCAGCAATACAATACATTGTAGTCTGGGGGGAAATCTAGAAGCACTGTCCACTTTTTACTGGAAGTCTGCTGCAGGCAGGAAAGACATTACCTCAGTCTCCTCCACCTGCTAACCCTAAGGGGGACCCCTGTGCAAAAACACCCCCAAAAAAGTGGGTTTCCCCCATCACATTGAAGTGCCACCTTCAAATCAAGACCCCCCCCCCTTCACACCAGTAGCCCCCCTTCACATCAGAGTCCCTCTTTCACATCAGAGTCCCAACTTCACATCAGAGTCCCCACTTCCATATCAGAATCCCCCCTTTCATATCAGAGTTCCCCTTTCACATCAGAGTCCCCGTTTGCCTTAGTCTTCATTCCCCCCTTCACATCACAATCCCACTACCACAACATTCTGAGGCACCCCTGAGGAGGCCAGGAGTCACCCCAATGTGCCACCACACCCTGGCTGAGAAAGGGTCTTTAAATTGTTTCTTTACCAGCCAATGTGTTTTGTTTTTTCTAAATGTAATATTGCAGTGTGGCCACTAGATGGCGGTGAGGGACACATACAATGATTACTCATTTCCTATGGTCTTTTAGCGCCATCTAGTGGCCATAATCCAATATTACATACATAGCTACATAGTATTTGAGGTTGAATAAAGACATTAGTCCATCAAGTCCAACCTATTAGGATCTCATTCTAGGAGTACCCGTACCCCTGTATATTACGGTCCCTTAAGAAATCGTAATATTACAGCTCATCGGTAGACTGAGCCTTGTGTAAATGTCCATACCTGAGGGTATCATCTAGGAACTTTTGTGTCTGTTCCCCATAATCAATAAAACTAGACATTGGCACTGGCTGTATTGTAGCTGAGATGCAGTAAAAGGATACCTGAGGCAGTCTGTATCCTGATCTGACTGTATGTTGGCCCTCGGGGTAGGGTCCCCCTTTTCTTCAAGCGAAACCCGAACACTCAATCGACGCATGGACATTTTTTCGGGAGAATGAGTCGCGGCTTATTCATATATAAAAATTGCCGCCCATTCATATGTAAATATCACAGTTGAGACTATTTTCAGTGGGGGGACCAGTAGCCCCTATCTTCATTTTGGTTGCCCCTGTCTGTCTGACATCTTGTGTCCAGGTTTCTGCTGCCATGAAACCCGAACAGAGCATTCAAAACCCGGACTGTCCGGGTGAATCCTGGACAGGTGGCAACCCTACCTCGGGGGCTAGAGGTGGACAGCTCTGTCACAACACAATGAAAGATCATGGAAAGATTTGTATGCAAGTTTTATTGGATGGTTACACACACACACGCACACACACAATACATAACGATCTACAGCCGTGCATCGGTTCCATTGGATGACATCACACAGGGCCTAATGGTGCAGGACAGATACAGAATGTGAAAACGGGACATCCGGAATATTCCAGAATATGAGTGCTCTAGTTGGCCATACAGGGCCACGGTCTATGGGCATCCCGGATTATCTGCCCCTAATCCTTCCATCTATAAGTCTGCACACAAGCAATATATCTAAACCCCGACGTTATTTTGTTTTTCATTTCGGCCATAAAAAATAAAGGTTTAAAGATGAAGTTTAATCTGCTTATATTTTGCATTCCCTGTACATGGCTTCCCAAAAACATCACAGCACCCTGCCTCAGCACTCTTCTCAGGAGCCCTCAGCCCTGATGCAAGCAGTGGGCTGGCTCTTGGGAGGAGTTATGCAAATGCCAGTGGGTGGGTGCCAGTCTGGAGGAGTGGGCGTTTCTAGGCAGGCTGTATATGCTTAGATAACGCCCACATGTGATGCTGAGCTTCTATGATTGAAAGGACTGAAAGCCAATGAATGAAAGGGGCGGGGCCAGGGACAGTCAGCAAGACAGACTATTTGACTTGCTGCAGCTTCTAATGCACATGGTGAGGAGCTCCCAGTGTGCAGTGATATCAGAGGAAGCCATTTCAGCCCAGGAGAGGAGACCGAAGGGAAGGCCGGAGGTCAGATTGGAGTATCTAAAGCTAAAATGTCTTTTTTTAGTTTGGTTCTACAATATAAGGCAAATATTGGGCTATGCGGACTCGTATTGGGGGGATTTCCCTTCACTTCCTGTCCTGTACACACACAAACAGATCTCACTTGCTGATAGAAAAGTCCAGTCAGAGCATCAACGTACCAACCGAACCTGAACCTGGGCGGATTTACGTCACATGGTTCAGCCGAAGATACACACGGTGCCGGTGGCCATGCGGTGTTTATACTCATAGAGGACGTAGGAGGCTTGGGGGAAATTTCCCGCCATATCCAGCTTCCCCGGCACCGTGTGAATGGTAACTCCCTTGTCCAGCCCGGTGGTCAGTTTCTTCAGCATGCGCTGGGCGAGGTACTGCTTGGCGTAGCCGGGATCGGCCTCAATGTTGGCGTAGACGTCGGGCGGCGGGTTGGGGAGTTTCCATTCCAGTTCCCCGATGAGATGGTTGATCTTCCCCTTGTCTAGAGAGACAGGGTTCTCGCTGTAGCTCAGGACGACTTGTGTGCCGCATTCCCCCCTCACAGAGATGTAGTTCCCGTGGACCAGGACCCCACCGGCTTTATCAGTCTGCGAGTGGGAGACCATCACCGCCCAGCGTAGCCAGTCATAATTCTTCTCCATCTGCTTGAGGAGGGCGCTGGCTTTCTCCTCATCAGACAAGTCCTCGTTCAGTGGCAGGAACTTCTCCACGTCTTCTTGGGCTTGTGTCTTGAAGTAGGAGGCGCAGTCTCTGGAGGTGTCCTCCATCCTCTTATAAAGAACGGCCATCTTGTCTGTCCATCTGCCCATCATGAGTTGGGTATCCCGACCGGTCAAGGAACCGTGGACGAAAAGGCACAGGAGACCCGTGGCCAGGACGAAGTTGACCTGTTGGCAGAAGGCGATCATCTGCCAGCGACGTGGGTGGTTGTCCCGAATCACCTGCTGTAGGAGGGTCACCTGCTCTGCCAGCACGGAGATGCCCAGCAGGCGGTTATAGAGGGCGTTGAGCTGGCGGTCAATCTTGTAGTCGGTCACGTATTGAAGGAAGACCTCCTTCTCTTTGTCTTTGTACGGCTTCCCGGCCCGCACCACCGTGGCCAGCTGCTGGTACACCACCGTGATGCCATCTTCACACTTGGTGACATCAGAGTCTCTCATCAACCCCTTCCCTGCAGCCAGCTGCCGGTCCAGGGATTCCAGGGTCTTCCTGACGAACTCTATTTCATCGGCGGTGGCCGTCTCATTGATCTGAGCGACGAGTCCCAGGACCACCGAGTTCACTGACTGGAGGAAGCCCACGGACTCCCACGCCTTCGTGAAGAGAGCCATCAGAGAAGCACAGTGTGAGGAATCTGGATGGGGAGAAGAGAACGAGAAACATCAAACTACAACCCGCCAATGTCACAGCTGGGTGGAAGATTTATAAATCAGCCCCGTGCTGTTCACATCTCTGCATTGTGGGAGTGCAGGTGATCCCACGTCACATGGTGCAATGTTAGGTGCACCGCGGCACCATTATTTCTTAATGACACCCCAACGCACCCAGCCAAAGCGAGCTGTACCCTATAACCATGCGCTGCACTGTGATATTTATAGTGACATTAAAGCCCCCCCCCCC
>NW_017308437.1:168809-174492 GCF_000935625.1 Nanorana parkeri | reverse complement strand
CCTCCTAGGGTGCTGTAAGGACTTACCTTAAATGATGCCTCTTGATCCGATCATCTTCCTTCCACTTGTTTTCAGGAGTCCCTCCAGCGCTGGTGCCGGTCTCTGATCCCGCGCTGACTGCTGCGTCTCCTGTGTCCCGCGGTGTCTGTGCACGTGCATGCTGTGGGCTGTCTGCATTGACTTACCCTGTGTCTCCTCTTCTCCCGGCCAAAGATCTGAACTGAGCATGCGCCCGCTCCATCATTCTGCACGGCCGCTCGGGAATCTTCAGATCTTCGGACGGAAGCGAGCGGCGGCGACACATACGGCGGCGGCGACACAGATACGTTTTTACCTCTTTGGTAACGTTTTATTTTTTGCAAATATCTTCTGCCTGCTAGCCGTAGATATATGCAAAACAAAAAATGAAGGTTGAACTCTACCCAGTCCAAAGGGGGATCCCTGGGAAAGCACCCTCCCAACGCCGTGAGCATGTGGTCTGGTATGGCAAAGAGGGGAGCGCTCGCCTGTCCCCCTTCCCCTGTCCCCAGGTAAAAGGTCTGTTGGGAATTTTTTGGCATTGGGGTCCCCCTTAAAACTCCTACCAAACCTAAAGGGCCTGATATAACTTTTGGGGGGAACCCCAAACACTTTTTAAAACATTTTTTTTAACTGGGGGATCCCTCCTAACATTCCTACAAGACCTAAAGGGTCTGGTATGGATCGGGAGGGGGGACCCCACACTGTTTTATTTTATTTTTTTATACATTTTTTTTCATAAATAGTCCCCAAAGTATGTAAAATAAATAAAAAGAAGGTCACATCATAATTGCTCAATGTTCCAGTAACATGTCTAAGAGTGATTGCGCGTAATACATTGTAGTCTCCCCTAGGGATGGAGTCTTATACAAACATGAAATGATATGTGACCTCCACGTGACCAGGACATTCCCCGGTGATAAAATGAGAGCCTTGTACACCATTCCCAATACATGTCCAATATACGTCTCACCTGTACACCCTGCACACTATATACACACACCGGGGAGGAGTCCCATGTGTATGATGATCATACATGATGAGGGTTTGCCTCCAGTGAGTGTATGGAAACAAACCAGACAAACAGCTGAATACCAGTGTGTGTCACTTCTGATAGCTCAGTCTTCCTTGTACAGCACTGCGGTATATGTCAGAGCAATATAAATGTATAATAATAATATTGTGTGACTGTGGGGGAGGGGACATTAGAGTGTAAGCTCCTCTCTACAGAGACTGATGTGACTGTGGAGGGGACATTAGAGTGTAAGCTCCTCTCTACAGAGACTGATGTGACTGTGGAGGGGACATTAGAGTGTAAGCTCCTCTCTACAGAGACTGATGTGACTGTGGAGGGGACATTAGAGTGTAAGCTCCTCTCTACAGAGACTGATGTGACTGTGGAGGGGACATTAGAGTGTAAGCTCCTCTCTACAGAGACTGATGTGACTGTGGAGGGGACATTAGAGTGTAAGCTCCTCTCTACAGAGACTGATGTGACTGTGGAGGGGACATTAGAGTGTAAGCTCCTCTCTACAGAGACTGATGTGACTGTGGAGGGGACATTAGAGTGTAAGCTCCTCTCTACAGAGACTGATGTGACTGTGGAGGGGACATTAGAGTGTAAGCTCCTCTCTACAGAGACTGATGTGACTGTGGAGGGGACATTAGAGTGTAAGCTCCTCTCTACAGAGACTGATGTGACTGTGGAGGGGACATTAGAGTGTAAGCTCCTCTCTACAGAGACTGATGTGACTGTGGAGGGGACATTAGAGTGTAAGCTCCTCTCTACAGAGACTGATGTGACTGTGGAGGGGACATTAGAGTGTAAGCTCCTCTCTACAGAGACTGATGTGACTGTGGAGGGGACATTAGAGTGTAAGCTCCTCTCTACAGAGACTGATGTGACTGTGGAGGGGACATTAGAGTGTAAGCTCCTCTCTACAGAGACTGATGTGACTGTGGAGGGGACATTAGAGTGTAAGCTCCTCTCTACAGAGACTGATGTGACTGTGGAGGGGACATTAGAGTGTAAGCTCCTCTCTACAGAGACTGATGTGACTGTGGAGGGGACATTAGAGTGTAAGCTCCTCTCTACAGAGACTGATGTGACTGTGGAGGGGACATTAGAGTGTAAGCTCCTCTCTACAGAGACTGATGTGACTGTGGAGGGGACATTAGAGTGTAAGCTCCTCTCTACAGAGACTGATGTGACTGTGGAGGGGACATTAGAGTGTAAGCTCCTCTCTACAGAGACTGATGTGACTGTGGAGGGGACATTAGAGTGTAAGCTCCTCTCTACAGAGACTGATGTGACTGTGGAGGGGACATTAGAGTGTAAGCTCCTCTGGTGTTCTCTGTACAGCACCATGGAATATGTCAGAGTTATATGAATTAGACACATTGATACATATGAATACATTCTGTGATGAATCGGTATATTGCTCGGTGTATTTTGTGCTCTTTGTATATACAGAATTATTACATATATATCACATTTCCTTCTATTGTTCCATTGAATCCCATCATCTGTGTATTAGAATATTTCTATGACCTCCCCTCGCCGTCCTCCGGTCCTGCACAGCCATGGCACCCCAATATGTTATATCGCACACCTCGCCCTCCCCCCGTCCCTCCCTCTCCAGAGTCCTGACACAGTTTGTAAGTCAATTCTTATATTATATAGTCACATGCATTCCCCACCTTGTACCTGTATTGTTGGAGGTCCGTTCTTCTATCCTTCTGTCCTTCGTCCTGTGTTCTGATCGGCTCTTATCTGGATCTTATCAGAGCTCTGTATCATGTGACCAGCCCACGCTCTGATTGGCCACGGTGGCCATGGCAGGTGATGGCGAGGACACTACAAAGTCACAGGATATGGGACTTTCCTGGTCACACTCGTCTATGGGCCCTCCCCTATGTGAAGGTCTTCTCCAGGAAGGTGACTTATCGTGACCCACATTGGCCATCACCTTCGTCCAATCCCGACTTCTCTTCAGGTGGACACCCAAACATGGATGACTATCTGGGATGCAGGTGCCAGGAGAGCCAGTTACAAGTTTGCATTTGAGAACCAACCGTGTCCGTACAATGTGTCGCATGCCCAAGTGTCTCCCGGTGCCATCTGATCGGAACACACATGCCACACAGGACCAGGAGATCCAGCGATGTGCAACATTTTAGGTCGTCCATGATGTTACATGCAGAGCTCCATGTGATGCTATGCCTCCAGGATGAAATCCAATGAATGAAAGGGGCGGGACCAGGGACAGTGAGGCTGAGAAGGCAAGTAGTAGATGATGCTGGAGGTCTTCCAGCCAGGATATGAAGTGGGCTTTATCTGATTGCTGCAGCTTCTAAAGTGCATTGTGACAATTCGCAGTTGCCAACATTTAAAAAAACTTTCCAGGGACGTTTTGTTTTTGTGCTGTGCATCCATTAAACCATTATATGTGGAGAAAGTACTTTAACTGGGGGAGGTGCAATCATTTAAAATGGTCGTGGTTCTACAATAAGCATATGGTAATCTATTGTGAAATCAGAGTAAGCAAATTGAGCGCAGGAGAGGAGACTGTGAAACCATGGAGGTATCATGTACCTGGTTAGGGGCCGAGATGACAAGAGGGCTTCCCTTACCCCTCTGGAATGGAGATCAGGGAGTGAGAGGGCAAAGGGTCCAGTCCGCGGACCAAATGACTGCAAGTGGCTCATGCAGACTGTTAGCGAGAGCCCTGAGGGCTGCAGGAGATGCCACCATGGAGGACTGACTGGACAGCAGCTGGCAGAAACAATGGAGCCCGCAGCAGTTTGGCGGGTGGCCGGGGACAAGTGGTCAACAACTGGAAAGGCAGACAGGGGTCAAGGCATAATGCAGAGTTGGCGTCAAGAGTCAAGCTGAGCTTACACCAGGAAGTCAGCAGAGGCAGAGTCGTGGTCAAAAGGCAGGTCGAGGTCACACCAGGAAGTTCGCAGAGTAGTGGTTAATAGTCAGGCCGAGGTAACACAGGGAAGACAGCAGAGTCATGGTCAAGAGGCAGGCCAAGGTCACACTATGAAGGCAGCAGTGGTAGAGTCATGGTCAAGAGGAAAGCCGAGGTCGCATGGGAAAGTCAGCAGAGGTAGAGTCATGGTCAGGTTTTGCAGGCCGAGGTCACACAGGTGAAGTAAACCGGTGAAGTCAACAGCTCTGCTGTCACACCAGGAAGTCACCAGAGGTAGAGTCATGGTCAACTCAGGACGCAGGCGGAGGTCTCACCGGAAAGTCAGCAGCGGTAGAGTCATGGTCAGGACGCAGGCCGAGGTCTCACCGGAAAGTCAGCAGCGGTAGAGTCATGGTCAGGACGCAGGCCGAGGTCTCACCGGAAAGTCAGCAGCGGTAGAGTCATGGTCAGGACGCAGGCGGAGGTCTCACCGGAAAGTCAGCAGCGGTAGAGTCATGGTCAGGACGCAGGCCGAGGTCTCACCGGAAAGTCAGCAGAGTCGTGGTCTTCCTAGCTCCGCTCTGGTCCTTCAATAGGCCACCGAGCTTAGAACTAGGGGTGAGCGCCTGTGCACACCCACATATCTGCGCAACTGGCTATTGTATCCTAATGCGCTCACCTAAATGTACCTGCGTGGAAATCGCCGTGTCCTATGCATTGACGCATGACCTCTGATGCCGCCCTGACAGGAAGGTCAGAGTTCAGCTTTAAATGATGAAATAAACATGGCTGACACCGGCCCGTCTCCGGCCTCGCTCCCCTTTCACACATCGGGGATTCTGAATAGAAATATATTTGTAGTTCATGTACAAGGTGTGACTTGTTAGTGAGGGGAAGTGCGCGGCCCCTGACATTGTACAACGCTCAATGTCAGTCAGCATCAGCCAAAGCCAACAAGATAACCGCATTGGCATTACACGCCAATCTTAACTCTTTACTGTCACCTTGAGCACCGGCCGCGTGCAACTCACCATTCATGTCACAACTCCATGGCCATGTTATGTTCTAAATGACATACATGAAGGTCGGTGATGTCCTGAGTCTTATGAGTTTACAAGGGCGAGCTGATTTTAAAGGAGAACTATGAGGGGGGGGGTGCTTTTCACTCACCTCATAGTTCTAGCCGACCTGTGACAATGAGACTGTCACAGGTCGGCTCAGTAGATCGGGAGGTGAGCGAACACATACCGGCGCTCGCTCACCTCTCGATCCTGTCACGGCTCTCTGCCGTGACAGGGGAGGGGCTGGATTCCCCCCTCCCCGCTCCGATCCGCCAGTGCTGACTGGCGGAACGGACGGGGGAGGGGGCGGGTACAGCTGGCTCTGCCTCTAGATAGGAAGAGCCAGCTGTCACTCACGCAGCTGGGCGGATCCAGACATAATTGTCGGGATTCGCTCCAGCTGCGGCGTCTCAGTATACCGCGAGCATCTGAGCCTAGGGTGACGGGAGGACGCTAGTTTGTGTCAAGACTTAACCCCATAGTTCTCCTTTAAAGGTTTGTTTGAACATTGTTAATTCTGCTCAGACAGTTTTGTGATTTATACACGGCTGCCACTTTATGCAGCCAAAAGGTGACACCAGCCCGTGGATTCCTGTGTGTCCCCCAGTGCACCCCATGTTACTTGTTTGGTCAGAGGTACGTGGTTGGTCACATACACAGAATACAATGCCCCCCCCCCCCCCCCAA
>NW_017308437.1:166962-168789 GCF_000935625.1 Nanorana parkeri | reverse complement strand
CACAAACTCCCCCCCCCCCCCCCCCAAATGGGGACATACGTAGAAATAAAAACAACGTATCTACTAAAGTGGGGGAGGGTTACATGTGTGCAGGCCTTTATTGCCGTCTGACACGTGCACAGGAAGTGGGGCCTCCAGGGATTGCTTACATCCACTACCGCAAGTCCTCTGAATAGCCGAATGGCGATCAGCTCACTTCACTTCGCCTCGGTTATTCACTCGGCAGGCAGCTTAGTGAATAGCCCCCTAACCAATGACCGGCTTTTTGCTGCGCTTGTAAAGTAGGGATACACTGATGTTGGTGCCGACACCGGCTCCGATACCGACCCGATACTAAGCGCCGATACCGGCACTTTACATTTTTAAACGGAAGCGGTTTCCTGACGTCCCGTGCTTGCTGTGGACCTCGGCAGCCTTCCTGTAAAACACGTTGTGCCTGTTTACAGCGATGGCCGCACATCTCCTCCTTCCTGTGGAACCCCGCACCCACCCATGAGACCCTGCGAGACCCCACACAGCCCTCCTACGACCCTGCACAGCCTCTTGAGACCCTGAATTGCCCACCTGAGACCCCGCACAGCCTCCTGAGACCCCGCACAGTCCATGTGAGCACCCCCACAGCCCTCCTGAGACCCCGCACAGTCCATGTGAGCACCCCCACAGCCCTCCTGAGACCCCGCACAGCCTCCTGTAAATCAGCCGTGAGGTGTGCTGGGAATCACTACCACGCTTTCCTTCCTCTCCTCACTGAGACTGGCTTCACCCGGGTTAGCGCGCTCCAAGTCTGTTCACACAGGTTTCTGTTCACTATCGCCATGGTGACAAGTTATCTACTTCTATCCCACTCTGTTCCCAATGATAAATTCATATCTTCTCATTTCAGTTTCCGCATATTTCACCCTCAAAACTTTCTTTCATTCTAATAAATATATTTTCTTCATTTCAGCCGTTCTAATCATTTATTATCATTACAGACTTCCCTGCTTCATACTTTCTTCAATGTGTCCGCATAGCGAGCTCATCTAACCTCATACAAATTGTATACATACCCTGTTTCCCCGAAAATAAGACCTAGTTGTGACCTTTCCCAGGGCCGGTGCGAACAGTCACACAAGGGGGAACTTGAAGAGCCGCGGGAGAGAATGAGCGGTGCCAACGAAGCCGGCGCTAGAGGAAGCGAGGCGGCACCGGAGGGAGCAGAGCCGCATAAGCCGACGCCTCCTCTATAGCGCCGACTCCTGTCACAGGCGGAGTGATACCAAATGCACCCCGCCTGTGAGGAATGGATAGTGAAAGCGCGCTTCGCTCATCCTGGCCAGCGATTGGTTACCAAATTGCTCTTGGAAAGGTACCGCACCCCCAGTGGCGTCACAAGGGGGGTGTGGCCCACACCCGGGTGACACCATTGGAGGGTTAACACCCAAATGACCTGCAGTCATTTGGGTGTCACCCCCCTCTGAAAAGTCGGGGGCTCGGTCATGGACCGAACGCCCGACAGTATAAGGCGAGAGGAGGGGACCAGGCGGGCATACCTTATACCGCCGGGTGGCTGTCTCCTCCTCTCTCTGGCGGCATCCATCACCAAGATGGCCGCCGGCAGGTATCAGAATGCTTCCGCACGTGCGGGATGACATCCTTGCGCACACGCGTGGTGACGTCACGCACATGCGCAGTGACGTCTCGGCGGGGTGACACTCGGATACCGCTCCGGGTGTCACCCAGCCTCGGGACGCCCCTGTGAATATCAGAGATGATTTGAGGATCTACAACTAAGTGATAGAAAAAATAAGCTAGGTACTTGAATGCATTTTTAAGGTTTAACTCCTG
>NW_017308437.1:164957-166307 GCF_000935625.1 Nanorana parkeri | reverse complement strand
GAGGCGGCACCGGAGGGAGCAGAGCCGCATAAGCCGATTCCTCCTCTATAGCGCCGGCTCCTGTCACTGGCGGAGTAATACCAAATGCACCCCGCCTGTGAGGAATGGATAGTGAAAGCGCGCTTCGCTCATTCTGGCCAGCGATTGGTTAGCAAGTTGCTCTTGGAAAGGTACGACACCCCCAGTGGCGTCACAAGGGGGTGCGGCCCGCACCCGGGTGACACCATTGGAGGGCTGACACCAAAATGACTCGCAGTCATTTTGGTGTCACCCCCCTCTGAAAAGTCGGGCGCTCGGGTCATGGACCGAACGCCGGCAGTATCAGGAGAGAGGAGGGGACCCGGCGGCATACCTTATCCCGCCGGGTGACTGTCCCCTCCTCTCTCTGCCGGCGTCCATCACAAAGATGTTACCAGAATACTGCCGCGCATGCGCAATGACGTCATCACGCACGCATGCGCAGTGATGTCTCGGCGGGGTGACACTCGGTTACCGCTCTGGGTGTCACCCAGCCTCGGGACATCCCCTGGGCACCCCTGATTGCCATGATCACCCTATTCTGAACTTTGCCACACACTCCTGTCTTGTAAGTCTTCTACCGGTAATAAGTGTGGTTTGTTGTACATTAAAAAAAAAAAAAAAAAGCCCTACCCCGAAAAAATGCGTTTTTTTGAGCCAAAAGACATATAAGACAGTGTTTTATTTTCGGGGAAACACGGTAGTAACCAACCAGATACAAACCATTTCTGAAGGTGTGAAGGGATCAGAACCATCCAACCCAACAGGAGTTTTCCTTCCTCAAACAGACTGGGCTTCTTCTGTTGGGGGAGGGGACTTTCTTATTCTTTTATTAATCGCTTATGAAACCATTTAAACCAAACTCCACATTTAACCCTTTCATTGTGCCACCTCTATATATCCGCACGGATTCTGTTTGCACAGGTATTGTCCTCGGAGTATTAATTCCTCTCCAGTGCGGTTCCATCTTCTCTGTATACCAAAACTTCAACCCTTTTTTTACTGAAACTTTTAAAAAAATGTTTTAGGACATTGTGTTTCTTACGTCCCGTTTTAATATTATGTATGTGGGCTCTCAGGAGGCAGTGTGGGCGCTCAGGTGGGTTGTGCGGGCTCTCAGGAGGGCTGTGCGGGCGCTCAGGAGGGCTGTGCGGGCGCTCAGGTGGGTTGTGCGGGGTCTCAGGTGGGTTGTGTGGGGTCTCAGGGGGTGGGCTGTGTGGGGTCTCAGGTGGGTTGTGCGGGGTCTCAGGGGGTGGGCTGTGCGGGCGCTCAGGTGGGTTGTGTGGGGTCTCAGGGGGGGGGCTGTGCAGGCGCTCAGGGGGGGTGTGTGGG
>NW_017308437.1:160897-164746 GCF_000935625.1 Nanorana parkeri | reverse complement strand
CAGGTGGTGGGCTGTGCGGGCGCTCAGGTGGGTTGTGTGGGGTCTCAGGGGGTGGGCTGTGCAGGCGCTCAGGTGGGTTGTGCGGGGTCTCAGGGGGTGGGCTGTGCGGGCGCTCAGGTGGGTTGTGTGGGGTCTCAGGGGGTGGGCTGTGCAGGCGCTCAGGTGGGTTGTGTGGGGTCTCAGGTGGGCTGTGCGGGCTCTCAGGTGGGCTGTGCGGAGTCTCAGCGGGTGGGCTGCGCAGGGGCTCACATGGACTGTGTGGGAAATCAGGAGGCTGTGTGGGGTCCAAGTGGGTCGTGGAGACTCTCAGGAGGGCTGCGGTGTGGGCTCTCTGGTGGTGGGCCGTGCGGGGTCTCACCAGGGGTCTGCATGGTCTCGTGGGCAGCGGGGTTCCACAGGAAGGAGATGTGCGGCCAGTGCTGTAAACAGGCACCACATGGTTTAGAGGAAGGCTGCCAAGGTCCCCAACAAGTGCGGGACCTCAGGCAACCACTTGTTTAAAAATGTAAAGTGCCGGTATCAGTGCATTTATAAGAGGTTCTTATTCTGTAAGTATGGACTCTGCACAGTACCACTTCTCTTGTCCTGTATGCCGGGGGGCATTCTCAGTATCTGTTCCTATTCTGTATGTATGGACTCTGCACAGTGCCACTTCCCACGTCCTGTATCATTCCCATGTATGGACGGTCACAGATCAGACACGCACACGTCTTTTTGTCATGTTAGTTTTATTGAAGTAAATTCGGTACAATAGTTTCTAGGTGCTGAGGAAATTCAGTGTTTACACCTCCAGTAGTGCACATGTAGACATTTCCCTGCGGGCCCCAGGCGTGTTCTGGGACAATTTCTCACTCACTCACACACAAGACCCCCAACACGCACAAGTGACTGCGGCTCCTCGGTCACATACAACACGTGTGCTACAGTAAGGGTAATACGGGTTCATTTGTAGTATAAACACACCCGACATTGAACGACATGTTACCAGTTCATCGCAGAATATACAACACATGTGATACAGTAGCGTGTTCCAGGCGTCATGGATCTCACATACACTCACACACGTAAAGCCTCACTTAGAAATGTAGTGATAATTGCAGGGAATCTGGTGTATAGATGAGTGTAGTGTATACAAGTCAGCGACTCGCACAAGCCAATGGAAGCCGAACCTTCTCCCCCCATTACCGGCGAGTTACACAATTCCAGCGACAGCTCCACTACATAGAAGTATTGCCACAACTTAACGTGTTGTTGAATCTGCCAGGGGACCAATAGCATGTAGCACTTGGTTCTGTTCTGATCCGTGCTGCGGTTGCTGAGCTAGCCAGGCCAACAGCGTGTGTCGTCCCCCCTCCCCCACCCCGCTGCTATTCCACCATGCTGCTCAGCAGGAGCCCAATATGTAAAGAGCTCAGATTGGCATCACACGTCTCTGGCGGCAAGGGTGCGGGGGACAAGCGCCGTCATTCACTATGGCGCAGGAGGAGGAGCCAGCTCAGAACACAGCCAGAGAGCTAGTAAGAGGAGAAGGGGAGGGGACTACAGTGCCGAGCTTTAGGCCTCATTCACAATGCGTATATTCGCGCACGCGTGTATTCTCCCATATGCAAATAAATGGCTCCATACACACAGCTGCGTAAAGATGCGCAAAAACAGAATGGACCCGAGATGCGTCCGTGCAGCGTATTTCGGCGTATTTTACACGCATATGCGCGTATACGCACGTACAGTTCATTAAGGCCTGGTTCACACCTACGTTTTGTAGCGCGTTCCTACGCTCTGCAAAACGCTCAAACACCGAAATCCCATTATTTCCTATGGGCATGGTTCCCACCTGGGCGTATTACAGGCCGTATGAACGCGCTACAAAACGCCCTACGCCCAAAGAAGTACAGGAGTGTCTTTGGGGCGTTTTTGACGCACGTTTCCATTGGGATACAGCCAAGTAGCCCTCGGAAACGCGCGTTGGTTGTGCAGGTTTTTTTTTTCCGCGAATGGCGGTAAAAACGCGCGTCACACGCGCATATTCGATACGCCTAGGTGTGAACCCAGCCTAAAAGTTCTAATGAATGATGCATTCTGGGATTGCACATACGCAATATACCAATTTTGCTCTTGCGTTGTGTGTGCGCATCAGGCCTTAGCTCCCCCAAAGGGACACAGCGATAAATTGGGCTTCAGCCTGGGGTGGAGCGGATAGCCAGCACAGACGCATAGACATGCTTCTAGTGCACAACATGGGCACGGATCAGAACCGGACCAAGTGCACCTAGTCCCCCCCCCTGAGGGACTCAACAACGGTTTATAAGTGGTGGCCATGGCAGTTCTTCGAGGGCCGGAGAGTCCGATGGCTTTTGTTTGTATGGAAATGCGAATGCAGCCGAAGCAAGTCAAACGCAAGTCAGTAGCTCCGGCAATGAATTCTGAATGATCCGAGAGGCATCCGTCTCATCAAAGCCGGTGGATGCGAATCCTACAGCCGCTTCTACGTCAGACGTCGCGTAACCTCTCGCGCGATAACCGGGACACGCATAACAAATCTATCACGCCGAGCGATCAGCACGCAACCCGAGCGCCAGTCCAGAACTATGTCAGTCTATATTACACACACAGAGAATTCAGACAAATAAATAAGACAACCGTAAATAAAAACATCATATCGCTCGGTGATGGTTCCTGGCGCTCGAACCGCCCGCTACAAAATAGGCGCGCGCGCGGAAACGCTCAACGTGGCGCAATCTCACCTCGCGCTCTACGACTTCAGGCACAAGATATAAAAAATAAAAACACAATTTATAGTTAGTAGAGGAAGATATGATTTATAGTCACACATGGCTCACAGGACAGCGCTCAGAACACGCCTGGAGATGCGGCGCCGCAGGGATTGAGATGATCGGGGGGGGAGGGGTTATAATGTACGTTTAGTGTTATCAGCACATGGCATAGCAGCTATATGGTCCGGTGTGTTTAGTCAGCGGGGGAGGGGGCATGCCGGGCACACCGACACACTCGTCACGTTCACTGGCGGCAGGCAGGGGTGGGAAGGGGGGAGAGGAGGGACTCCGATGCTGGCCACGCGGGTTACCGCTGCGGTTAACCCTACACGCTGCTGTCAAAGTCACATGTCCATGAGGGCAGCAAATCAAACAAGCTCGCCGTACGATTCAACGATTTCTATGTTGCGAGCGATCCGATTTAGAATTCGATGGAAACCGCTCATGCAAATGACGCAACAAAGATCAGAGCACAAGCGGCCGAATTTACAGAGGGATCCTTCGAACCAGATGGAGCTTTAGTGACCCCCCCCCTATAGATACCGCCAAGTCCATGTGATCACCGCCACACATCTGGGGTCATGTGACCTGTGTTCTGTACACAGTATAATGAATCGGAGGACGGCCATATTTCCACAGCGCAAGGAAAGGTGACCCCCCCCTATAGATACCGCCAAGTCCATGTGATCACCGCCACACATCTGGGGTCATGTGACCCGCGTTCTGTACACAGTATAATGAATGGGAGGACGGCCATATTACCACAGCGCAAGGAAAGAGTGCCCCCCCTCCAGAATAGGCCAGCAGGAGTCCCGAGTCTCAGGAAAGTTGATACCAGGAAGGCTTAGGATTTGCAGCGTGAGAGCGCCAATGTCGCCCAGGAAGTGACACACGACACCCCGATATCAATAACCAGAGCCCCCAAGATGAGATTTATATCTTTCGGGAATAATAAGCCAACATACAACAGACAGAGAATTGTTAAGACGCTACGCCACACGTACACATACGCACTAGTTACACAGCACAAATACAGCTGCGCAAAGTGGGAGGGGGGGCTGCCAATGACACCGCC
>NW_017308437.1:154891-160835 GCF_000935625.1 Nanorana parkeri | reverse complement strand
CCCACCGGGGCGCTTGTTTTTGAAGGAGCCAAGTAGTGTCTGCACCCCTCGGCGGACAGAGGAGCCCACCCGACGAGCAACGGAGTCAGCAGGAGGAGTGGGTAGGCAGGAGGAGCTCTGAGGCCGTGCATCCAAGCACTTCTGATAGCGGAGCTGTGGGAGACATGAATGACACCATCAGATTACCATAGAGAACAACAATTCAGAATAAAACCAACCAATGCTAAAGTGGGCCCGGCGCCTTTTACCTATGGACCAACCTACAATTTAAAGCAGAACTCCAGCCAACAATAACAAAAATGAATAGTCCAAATGGAACCTTTCCTCTGCCGCTAGATGTCCTCAGTCTTGGAGGACGTAGGTTGACTGATTCTAGCTTTAAATCCAGTCATCCCGGACGTGCCCCCAACCCGTGACTGGACAGCGAAAGAAGAAGCAGCGCAATGATGATCTCCTCTCCCTGTCACTCTTCTTTCTCCTCCCATCAGCAGGCTTTTTGCCGGCACAAAAACTGATTGGCTCCTTGTGCTGCTTCTTCCTCTCACACTTCAGAACAGTTCCTGTTGCACGGCACATAAGTGCTTTTGTGGGCTGCAATGAGCATTTTATTTTTTTTTGGTCTGAGTGCTGTCAGGCCTGCTAACTTTTTGTTAAATTACCCAAATCACCCCCCCCCCCCCCCACCCCCATAACACAGACCCTAAATAACCTGTAGCCCAAGAAAAGAACTTGGATGGTTAAGTGGACTCTGAGAACACAGAGAGGACACAGGACAGCTCTGAACTTCTAGGAAGATCAACAGGTATGTTTCCAAACGTACAGAACGGATATTATAGATTTCTTCCAATGGTGGATTCGAACCAATCCAATGTCTCCCAAAACAGTTACTTTTACGGCGTACCAACTCTCAAGGTTGCTGGAGGGCCGGAGTTTGGACACCCCTGCTGTAAGGGATTGGAGGGCATAGTTCCACTTTAACAGACCACAAGGGAGTAAATAGTTCATTTTTGGGGATTAATCATTAATCATACAATGTAAAGCTGAAGTGGTCATGTGGGCTCTGCTCCCCCCCCCACCACTGGTCATGTGGGCTCTGCTCCCCCCCACCACTGGTCATGTGGGCTCTGCTCCCCCCCACCACTGGTCATGTGGGCTCTGCTCCCCCCCCCCACCACTGGTCATGTGGGCTCTGCTCCCCCCACCACCACTGGTCATGTGGGCTCTGCTCCCCCCCACCACTGGTCATGTGGGCTCTGCTCCCCCCCACCACTGGTCATGTGGGCTCTGCTCCCCCCCCCCACTGGTCATGTGGGCTCTGCTCCCCCCCACCACTGGTCATGTGGTCTTTGGCAATCACTGATTGGTCTTCAAGGAGGATGTGACCCATGCCACAGCACTAGTGATGCAGCTGCATTGCTCCAATAACGAAGGCTTGATTTCTAAGCCTTGAACGTCTTTAATAGGAACAATGATGGGATATCATGGAATAAGCCCCCTTACCATGCAGGCACCCTGTACCGCCTCTGACAGGTGGGCCGCATTGGGTTCGCACCAGAACATGTGGCACACGAATATCCCTGGAGCCTCCGCCATGATGAAGGCGAACGTGTGGATGTCGCGTCCGACACCCATAAAGGACAGGAAACGAACGCGGGCCTCGCAGAGGGTTTCCTCGCTCTGGAAAGGAAAGGAGATGGTCGTTAGAATGACAAGTACGGCCGACCCATAATGCCCTCCTGGGGTCGGAGCCTGGCTTCACTTAGCCCAGAGTCTCCCAAACTAGTCCTTTAGGAGCCACACAGACAGGTCGTGTTTCTTGAGACACTGCCCTAACACCTTACGATTATCGTACGATAATGGCGGGAAATCCCGCGATCGTACGATGATCGTAAGGTGTGTGGAAGCCGTGCGACCTCTACTACTGTAAGGTCGCACGACTTTAAACTTACGGACATGTTCGAAAACCCGCCGAGCATCGTACGACGTTCGGCGGGTTTGTGGCATGTCCGAACGATAACAGCCGCACGGGGCGGTGTGCGCAACCACACACTGCCCGTTTGGCATTGCGGTCATCGGGAGCCCGACCCTCAGGGGGCGTGGCTTGCGATCATCGCACGTACGATCTGCCTATGCAACATAGGCAGATCGTACGTTTTTTTAAGTACCTTACAACCCTCGCAAGACAGAAGTCTTGCGAGGGTTGTAAGGTGTGTGCCCAGCCTTAGAATGTATGTGCAGGCTTTATTGTATAAGCGACCAGGGCAGCTGAAAAGTCACCCGATCATTTCCAAAGTTATTCAGCGGCAGTATGGCTCCGGGATTCCTGGGCTCTACTACACCTCCTGGGAGAAAAAGAACTACCTTCAGGGTGGTGAGCCGTGTGTATGGAGGAGACCACATCCTCGATCTTTCCTCTGTACAGCACGCCCGGAAGAGCTCTGCTCTGAGCACTTCTAGGTTCATGGCTGTCAAATGACACTGGCAATGGCTGGTGTAGGAGCTGATCGGGAACTTTCTGTCCTCAATCAGCCAGGAACAGTATAGGGGAGACATCGGGGGCCTCACAGACCCCTAATGTTTCCATAAAGAGAACTGGTCATTGCAGAATGTGATTACAAATAGAGCTCATCAGCATGCAGCGTTACTCCTGACCCCTGCACTGTGCGTTACTCCTGACCCCTGCACTGTGCGTTACTTACTCCTGACCCCTGCACTGTGCGTTACTTACTCCTGACCCCTGCACTGTGCGTTACTTACTCCTGACCCCTGCACTGTGTGTTACTTACTCCAGACCCCTGCACTGTGTGTTACTTACTCCAGACCCCTGCCCTGTGTGTTACTTACTCCTGACCCCTGCACTGTGCGTTACTTACTCCTGACCCCTGCACTGTGCGTTACTTACTCCTGACCCCTGCACTGTGCGTTACTTACATCTGACCCCTGCACTGTGCGTTACTTACTCCTCACCCCTGCACTGTTCGTTACTTACTCCTGGCCCCTGCACTATGCACTTAGTCCAAGTAGATCTCCCATCCCTGCTTCAAAGTAACGGATGACGTTGAGATCTTCAGCACTTCCACGTGTCGGGTGCAGGAGTATTCCAGCTACAATTTTAGCTGCCGGACGTTATGTCACTGGAGTGTTGCTGCCGCGCTGAAAGCAGACGACTTTTACAGATCTTGTGCATGCGCTGTATGAGATCTGGCGCAAATCTTTATCAAAAGCCACAAATAAGTGAAAAATGCACTTAAAGTTAATTTGACTGCCCCGGAACACAATTAAATACCCACGGGTCAGCCCCCACGGGTCATCAGTTTACAGATACGTGTAAATATTGTCCCTAGAATGACTGTGCTCACACTGCGGCGACACCAGACATGTGTAGCGTGTTCGCGGGGGACTTAAAAAAAACAATGTTTATATTTATTTTATTCTATAATTTTATATATTTTTATTAATGCAGATCGCACTTCAATAACTTATTGCTCAGCTTCAGGAGCCGAGCAATGACAGCTCAGGAACCGGAAGTAATGTAATACGCTTCGCTCCTGGTCCCACCCGACATGCTGCTCCCGGGCCCGCAGGAGGGGCAGCGGAGACCGGGAAACGCGGCAGGGTGGGCAGCGGAGACCGGGAAACGCGGCAGGGTGGGCAGCGGAGACCGGGAAACGCGGCAGGGTGGGCAGCTGCCATAGACGTTTTTGTACGTAGACGCACTCGACACAGGAATGCTTGCGGGGGTGTGGGACTTTAAAACATTTTTTACAATTATTTTTACATTTATTTTATTCTATACTATTTTTCTAAACAGTTTTTTTTCCTACTTTAATTGCTATCACATGGGGGGAGGGGGGCTTATACAAGGCATATTGGTGGTGACAGGTGCTCTTTAAGGTGACACTGGGGGTGTCACCCCTGGTATCACCTTTCCACTTTAGATCGCACTTCATTAGGTTATTGCTGGGCTTCAGGAGCCGAGCAATGACAGCTGCGGGGTCGGAAGTGATTTGCGTCACTCTCGGTTCCATGGAGCGGGAGGAGATCAGTGAAGTAAGTTTGCAGCTCTCATCCCCAGCATCCCTGCAGCGGAGCTTGGGAAACACAGCGGCGTGTAGGGTGGGCACTTTACCGGCCCATAGAAGTGATCTGGCAGCAGCCGACAGTCGGCTTTACAAAAGGTAAACAGAGTCCCGGCGGCTTTCTTTTTACAGAGCCGATGGAGTTAAAGTGACATTGTTAAGATATAGGAATCCTAACGTCTCATGAAGCCAAGCATGTATGTCTATGTAAGTTGTCACTCACTGAGGGTGCTGGAGCATTGCTTCTCTGTATTTTCACTGATTGGCTTACAGAAGGGGTGCTCGCTCAAGACCAAAGCACACCAGAGCACAATCACATACACCAGTATCTCGGCTTTCTTCCCATGCCAGGATACAGCTATCCAGATAGGTCCTCAATGTAAAGGGAATTCAGCGGCGCCCAGTGGAAGCTCCTTTTAGTGTCTAATATACGGTACCGGACATCCCAGTATAGAGCACACATCAGGTTCTACAGATCCATCTAGTGTCCAATGTAAGGTACTGGACATTACCGTACAGAGCCTTGGTTCTCAACTAGTGTGTCGCCGCATGCCTTCCACTTTTCTAGGAGAGAAGCTCCTCAGCCTCCCCTACTATCAGTTCTCACGCCAAGCAGCTATTTAAAATATGCTGCCTGGTGCCGAGTGTCAGCTTGAGGTGGGGACGGCTGGGGGTATGGCCACGAGGGAGCTACATCCATACATGCATTGCTTACAGCTCCCACATGTGTCCTGTAGAGGTGCCTGGACTGGAGCCACATTCTGGCTCCCGGCACCTCTACAGGACACGGAAGAGAGCTGTACAAGCAATGCACGTATGGATGGAGCTCCATCACAGTACAGCAGCCCACACTGGACCCCAGGCTAAGGATCCACTCCAGTTCCCGTAAGGTAGGAAGACTGGGGGAGATCTTTAAAAAAAAATCCTTGGAGTGTGTATGTAATATTATGTCTGTGTGTGTCTGTCAATGTTATTAAGGGCCCACAATAGTACAGTGTGTTAATTGAACAGTCCCATGGGATTAACACACTGTACTACACAATCGCACCTACTACGAGTTCTGGTGTGGGAGGTGTGTTGCATTGCAATTCATTTGAATGTCACCCCAAACGCACCTCCCACCCACAGTTCAATCGCCCGCATTCCGGTGCAGTACCACTTGGGTCGCGACTTAACGACCAAGGACAAATGTGGGTCCTGAGGTTACATGTACCAAGTGCACGGGGGGGGGGGCCCGCGATCTTAACAACTACACTATACTGCACATTAAACGAAAATTAAAAAATCTTGCTTGGAGCCCAGGCCTCCCCGGCCCCTCACACAAGTACCAGCCGTACCTAGAGCACACTTTTCAGGTTCTACAGCTCCCTCTACAGTCTAATGTAAGGTACTGGACATCCCAGTATAGAGCTCACTGGTTGGATGAAGGTAACACAAGGGGTGATTTTACTGTAGCATTACTCCTCACTCT
Organism: Nanorana parkeri; assembly: GCF_000935625.1. Lineage (NCBI taxonomy): Eukaryota > Metazoa > Chordata > Amphibia > Anura > Dicroglossidae > Nanorana > Nanorana parkeri. The sequence continues at coordinate 155,285 of NW_017308437.1, read as the reverse complement.
CAAGCTGCCATTTTCCCAACTACGTACCTGCTGATGTAAGACTGTAACTGTTGCTGATGCCACATTCACCGTAACAGGAACCCAGCCGGCTCTATCAGAGTTGAGTGCTGTCTGCAGGGTGTTGTTTATCAAATCCATTCCTGGAAGGCAATAAAAGGCATAAAGATTATATAACCAACACCAGCAGCTCCACTCATCACATTTTCTCCGGGGAGCACAGCGCGCCGCCCCACTGTGGTCGCACAGACTGCACCCCCCCGGTCGCACAGCTCGCCGCACCCCCCCCCCTCCCCCCCCCCCCCGCCCCCCCACCCCCGCCCCGCCTCACCCACTCACCCTCTCACCCACTCACCCACTCATCCACTCACCCACTCACCCTCTCACCCACTCACCC
>NW_017308437.1:153975-154868 GCF_000935625.1 Nanorana parkeri | reverse complement strand
GAGAGTGATACGGATTGTCCTTCGCTAACAAATTATTTACAAACTGGTCTTGATCGAGCTATACTGCTTTGATTAAAGATTAAATAAGTAAATGGACTGGACCTTCCCATCGTGTCTGGTAGGGGTGACAGGATGAGAAAGTTGGCACGGAAGACAGGTTTATATAGCAGTTTTGCATTATTTTTGCACTCGGGAAGCGATTGTACGGCGAGTACTCTGGAAACGCATGCCCAACGCTTGCCGCACACTAAGCTATCAGACCGATATCTGATGGAGCAGCCATTACTGACACAGAACTGCCGGACCATGGAAAACATGTCACCCAGAAGGCATTGGGCTACGGCACCTACCCACAGGTTTGCTGACAAGAACGTTCCCCAGATAGTATACTTGGAAGTGCTGTACCAGTTCATTCTTGGGGGCTGGAAACTCAACTGGAAGAGAAGAAAAACCATTATATTTGTTTGTCGAGAGCAGCTTATAATGAACATTCTAAAGAAATATAATATGGAGGCCGATCTGCTCATTATTGTCCATGAAGAGAAACAATTTTCAAGCACAGAAGACACAGAACAGACAGAGGAGGGGGTACAGCGTCATCACAGAGCAGACATGGGAGAGGTACAGTGCTATCACAGAGCAGACAGAGGAGCGGGTACAGCGTCATCACAGAGCAGCCAGAGGAGGGGGTACAGCGTCATCACAGAGCAGCCAGAGGAGGGGGTACAGCGTCATCACAGAGCAGCCAGAGGAGGGGGTACAGCGTCATCACAGAGCAGCCAGAGGAGGGGGTACAGCGTCATCACAGAGCAGCCAGAGGAGGGGGTACAGCGTCATCACAGAGCAGCCAGAGGAGGGGGTACAGCGTCATCACAGAGCAGCCAGAGGAGGGG
>NW_017308437.1:137493-153965 GCF_000935625.1 Nanorana parkeri | reverse complement strand
GCGTCAACACAGGGCAGAAGGGGGAGGGGTACAGCGTCATCACAGAGCAGCCAGAGGAGGGGGTACTGCGTCATCACAGAGCAGACAGAGGAGGGGTGCAGCGTCATCACAGAGCAGCTAGGGGAGCGGATACAGCGTCATCACAGAGCAGACAGAGGGGGTGCAGCGTCATCACAGAGCAGACAGAGGGGGTACAGCGCCATTACAGGGACAGAGGAGGGGGTACGGCGCCATTACAGGGACGGAGGAGGGGGTACAGCGCCATCACAGAGCAGACAGAGGGGGTACAGCGCCATCACAGAGCAGACAGAGGGGGTACAGCGCCATCACAGAGCAGACAGAGGGGGTACAGCGCCATCACAGAGCAGACAGAGGGGGTACAGCGCCATCACAGAGCAGACAGAGGGGGTACAGCGCCATCACAGAGCAGACAGAGGGGGTACAGCGCCATCACAGAGCAGACAGAGGGGGTACAGCGCCATCACAGAGCAGACAGAGGGGGTACAGCGCCATCACAGAGCAGACAGAGGGGGTACAGCGCCATCACAGAGCAGACAGAGGGGGTACAGCGCCATCACAGAGCAGACAGAGGGGGTACAGCGCCATCACAGAGCAGACAGAGGGGGTACAGCGCCATCACAGAGCAGACAGAGGGGGTACAGCGCCATCACAGAGCAGACAGAGGGGGTACAGCGCCATCACAGAGCAGACAGAGGGGGTACAGCGCCATCACAGAGCAGACAGAGGGGGTACAGCGCCATCACAGAGCAGACAGAGGGGGTACAGCGCCATCACAGAGCAGACAGAGGGGGTACAGCGCCATCACAGAGCAGACAGAGGGGGTACAGCGCCATCACAGAGCAGACAGAGGGGGTACAGCGCCATCACAGAGCAGACAGAGGGGGTACAGCGCCATCACAGAGCAGACAGAGGGGGTACAGCGCCATCACAGAGCAGACAGAGGGGGTACAGCGCCATCACAGAGCAGACAGAGGGGGTACAGCGCCATCACAGAGCAGACAGAGGGGGTACAGCGCCATCACAGAGCAGACAGAGGGGGTACAGCGCCATCACAGAGCAGACAGAGGGGGTACAGCGCCATCACAGAGCAGACAGAGGGGGTACAGCGCCATCACAGAGCAGACAGAGGGGGTACAGCGCCATCACAGAGCAGACAGAGGGGGTACAGCGCCATCACAGAGCAGACAGAGGGGGTACAGCGCCATCACAGAGCAGACAGAGGGGGTACAGCGCCATCACAGAGCAGACAGAGGGGGTACAGCGCCATCACAGAGCAGACAGAGGGGGTACAGCGCCATCACAGAGCAGACAGAGGGGGTACAGCGCCATCACAGAGCAGACAGAGGGGGTACAGCGCCATCACAGAGCAGACAGAGGGGGTACAGCGCCATCACAGAGCAGACAGAGGGGGTACAGCGCCATCACAGAGCAGACAGAGGGGGTACAGCGCCATCACAGAGCAGACAGAGGGGGTACAGCGCCATCACAGAGCAGACAGAGGGGGTACAGCGCCATCACAGAGCAGACAGAGGGGGTACAGCGCCATCACAGAGCAGACAGAGGGGGTACAGCGCCATCACAGAGCAGACAGAGGGGGTACAGCGCCATCACAGAGCAGACAGAGGGGGTACAGCGCCATCACAGAGCAGACAGAGGGGGTACAGCGCCATCACAGAGCAGACAGAGGGGGTACAGCGCCATCACAGAGCAGACAGAGGGGGTACAGCGCCATCACAGAGCAGACAGAGGGGGTACAGCGCCATCACAGAGCAGACAGAGGGGGTACAGCGCCATCACAGAGCAGACAGAGGGGGTACAGCGCCATCACAGAGCAGACAGAGGGGGTACAGCGCCATCACAGAGCAGACAGAGGGGGTACAGCGCCATCACAGAGCAGACAGAGGGGGTACAGCGCCATCACAGAGCAGACAGAGGGGGTACAGCGCCATCACAGAGCAGACAGAGGGGGTACAGCGCCATCACAGAGCAGACAGAGGGGGTACAGCGCCATCACAGAGCAGACAGAGGGGGTACAGCGCCATCACAGAGCAGACAGAGGGGGTACAGCGCCATCACAGAGCAGACAGAGGGGGTACAGCGCCATCACAGAGCAGACAGAGGGGGTACAGCGCCATCACAGAGCAGACAGAGGGGGTACAGCGCCATCACAGAGCAGACAGAGGGGGTACAGCGCCATCACAGAGCAGACAGAGGGGGTACAGCGCCATCACAGAGCAGACAGAGGGGGTACAGCGCCATCACAGAGCAGACAGAGGGGGTACAGCGCCATCACAGAGCAGACAGAGGGGGTACAGCGCCATCACAGAGCAGACAGAGGGGGTACAGCGCCATCACAGAGCAGACAGAGGGGGTACAGCGCCATCACAGAGCAGACAGAGGGGGTACAGCGCCATCACAGAGCAGACAGAGGGGGTACAGCGCCATCACAGAGCAGACAGAGGGGGTACAGCGCCATCACAGAGCAGACAGAGGGGGTACAGCGCCATCACAGAGCAGACAGAGGGGGTACAGCGCCATCACAGAGCAGACAGAGGGGGTACAGCGCCATCACAGAGCAGACAGAGGGGGTACAGCGCCATCACAGAGCAGACAGAGGGGGTACAGCGCCATCACAGAGCAGACAGAGGGGGTACAGCGCCATCACAGAGCAGACAGAGGGGGTACAGCGCCATCACAGAGCAGACAGAGGGGGTACAGCGCCATCACAGAGCAGACAGAGGGGGTACAGCGCCATCACAGAGCAGACAGAGGGGGTACAGCGCCATCACAGAGCAGACAGAGGGGGTACAGCGCCATCACAGAGCAGACAGAGGGGGTACAGCGCCATCACAGAGCAGACAGAGGGGGTACAGCGCCATCACAGAGCAGACAGAGGGGGTACAGCGCCATCACAGAGCAGACAGAGGGGGTACAGCGCCATCACAGAGCAGACAGAGGGGGTACAGCGCCATCACAGAGCAGACAGAGGGGGTACAGCGCCATCACAGAGCAGACAGAGGGGGTACAGCGCCATTACAGGGGCAGGGGAGGGGGTACAGTGCCATTACAGAGAGACAGAGGAGGGGGTACAGTGCCATGAAAATACATGACATAAACACATTGTAAAGCACGGAAAACACTAAAATATAAGTTGAGAACATGTATATCACGGAAAACACACATGTGCTTTTAAATGCACACGTGTGAATGAGGCCCGAGCCTGCAATGTGACATGACGGCCCACCTTGGAAAGGAATGTCCACCATTCTAGACTGGTCCAGGAAAAGTCCATCCTCCAGGGACCGGGGGCCGCGTCTCCCAGCCATAATCTGCGGACAAACAAGACATTGTGACCTACAATATGAGACATTCACATTACCTGCAGACATGTACTACTATGTACTTCTCATCCGTCACCCCACAGAACGAGGACAGGTACCCTGATCATTTTATGGGGGGTATGCCATTGTCAGGAATGATCTGGCTCAGGAGATTGGGGATGATGGTTAATTACAATGGATAGAGATGAACATGAATGGGGGAAAAGGCGAATGACTGGTGGGAACATGTTACAGGACGTAGGGGAGGAGGGGAGACAACTATTGTCACAGATAGAAGTAGCGGGAAGCCAGTGTCATGATTATGGGGACTCTATGCGGATATTGATTGGGTAAATGAAACCCCAAACTCCAGATGGGCCGTCACTTCTTGAACACACTCGGAGATAATTTTATGGGACAATTGGTGGATCCCGAGCCAGAAATAATGTTCTGTTGGATTTAATTACAAACAGCACAGCGCTGATTGCAGACGTGGACATCGGGGATAACCTGGGAACACCGAGCGTAGAATGAGAACGTTCACTGTAAGCTCCAGGAAACACAGACCGGTCGCCATGACAAGATCAATCAATTATATGAAAAGTCCAACTCCAATAAACAGAAACCTACGCGACATACAGGTGAAACTCGAATAATTAGAATATCGTGCAAAAGTAATTGCAGTAAGTTCTGCAAAAGGGGCCCAAACCAAGTACTGAGTACATATGCATGCTTGTACTTTTCAGAGGTCCGATATTGTTCTATGTACAATCCTTGTTTAATGCTGGGTTCACACCTAGGCGGATTTGAATATGCACGTTTTTCTCACGTTTTTTTACCGTGATTCGCGGTAAAAAAAAACGTGCGAAATACGCGCGTTTCCGAGGGATACTTGGCTGTATCCCAATAGAACCGCCCGACCAAAACGCCCCAAAGAAGTACATGTACTTCTTTGGCCGTAGGGCGGTTTCCCGCACGTTCGTACTAGCGGAAAACCGCCCAGATGGGAACCATGCACATTGAAAATAATGACATTTCCCTGTTTGAGCGTTTTTCCGCGAGTACGAAAGCGCGGAAAAAACGCCTAGGTGTGAACCCAGCCTTATTGATTGCATGTAATATTCTACTTTTTTGAGGTTGTGGATTTGGGGTTCTTGGGGTTTCCATGAGCTGTAAGCCATAATCATCACAATGATGACAAATCACGGCTTGAACTATCTTGCTTTGCATGTAATGAGTCTCTCTCATATATTAGTTTCACCGCATAAGTTGCATTAGTGAAATAAATGAGCTTCGCACGATATTCTAATTATTCGAGTTTCACCTGTAAATTGGGATGAAATCTTGCTGTATATGAGGACAAGAGGGAAAGCTTTAAAAGGAGAACTATGAGGCGAGTGCTTTTCATTACACAACAAAGATTGGACTAACAAATTTGATCTCAGTTTTTGCGGACGATACGAAACTGTAGAGCAGTAAATTCCAAACTGGAGATATATTCACTTTAACAAGATCGGGATGAATTTGCAGCCCGGGCTACAAGATGGCGATTCAATGTTGAAAAATGTAAGGTAATGCACATGGGTGTAAAGTACGAGTGCACAAACTACAACTTGGGGGTGCTACATTAGGGAAGTCAGCCATGGAAAAAGGCCTGGGGGTGCTTATAGGTCCCAGATTTGGGGGTGCTTATAGATCATAGATTTGGCAATAGTAAGCAATGTCAACAAGCGGCCAGCAAGGCAAACAGGATACCCGTGTGCATTAATAGAACAATTGTATCAAGGGATAAAAGAGTAACACTTCCACTTTATAAAATCACTGGTTCGGCCTCATCTAGAGCAGTGGTTCTCAACTCATGGGTCGCGACCCAAAAGTGGGTCGCGAGCCCTTCTGCAGTGGGTCGCGGCGCCCTTCCTGCATGGAGCAGCCCATCTTCAGTAGGGAGACACAGAGGGGGGGATTTTCTGTCAGTACAAGGGAACTCCGTGTCTGGCAATATAGTGTATATTGAACTGTGATTGGAATTCCACATAGAAGTGATGAATATGCGGCTTTCTCAAACCAAAATTAAATATATATTGAGAATACAGAATAGAAATGAGTACTCACGCGGGAGCAGACCCCATGCAGACCAGTGGCAATGGCCTTGGCGGGGACCTCACATCGGAACACGTGACATTTCAGCAGCTGTGTCAGTTTGTCTCTGGCGACGTAAGCGAAGTCCCTACAATGAAGAAATGGCAGTGTAAAGGGTCGAGTACAGAGGAGCCGAGAGATCACCAAAGGATATAAAACCAAGTGCCAGATATATACTGTACCTCTCTCTGTGTACATCCGCAGCACAACAAGCAGACAGAAAGAGACGGTTAGTGGAGGAGAGATGGCCACACAATTCATGACAAGCAGCTCAGCTTATTGTACAAGAAAATTTGCAATTATTCCAAAGATGGAAAATCGAAAATCATGGCATGTGGGAGGATACGGGGCCCGCTCCACTCAGAGGGAGAGCCTTCCACTGACAGATGGCCGAGGGTTATGTAAGCAGTATATAGCCAGCATATAGCCAGGTTTACTCCAGTCATAGTCACAGTGAAAGTGGTTAGATGTAGTGTGCCAGGCCATACTGCAGCTGCTGTGCCCCGGTACTGGAGCCTATAGGAATACCACGAAAATAAGACACTGTCTTATATTTTTTTTGCCCCCAAAAAAACACACTAGGTCTTATTTTCAGGGGATGTCTTATTTTTTTAATGTGCACACAAAATGTACAACAATCTAAAGTTATCTGGTATCACTCCGCCTGTCACAGTAACCGGCGCTATAGAGGAAGTGTCGGCTAATGCGGCTCTGCTCCCTCCGCCGCCGCAACCTTGCTTTCTTCAGCGCCGGCTTCCTTTGCCATCAGGGGCAGTCGTACCAGCGGTGCAGCAGTGGGGACATAAGACAGTGGACAGTGCGGTAAAGTACGGTACCATTTACCGGTACACATTACAGTACAGTACCATTACATTAAGCAGTGCCTTCAGGGGGACAGCAGTTGGGGAAGTATGGTACTGGAGTGCTCCCTGTCACTGCGCTGGCCGGGGGGAGTCCCCTGTCATCCCCTTAATACAGTGTGTCCCTGCAGGCTGATACCATCTCTCCTGCTCTTCCCCCTCATATGCTACCACCAAACTAGGTCTTATTTTCAGGGTAGGTCTTATATTACAGGAATCTTGAAAACTAGTGCTAGGTCTTACTTTCGGGGTTGGTCTTATTTTCGGGGAAACAGGGTACTTCAGTTATAGTGAAAGGGGTTAGATGGAGTACACCAGGCCATACTGCAGCTGCTATTCCCCCGGTACTGGAGCCTAAAGGGATACTCCAGTGACAGTGGTTAGATGTAGTGTACCGGGCCATCTTGCGGCTGATATGCCCCGGTACTGGAGCCTAAAGTGATACTCCAGTCAGTGAAAGGGGTTAGATTTAGTGCACCGAGCCATATATTGCGGCCCATATGCCCCTTGTTACTGCTAATCCTGTGTTCTGAGAACTTTTTCCTTCCTCCAGTTTGAATATGTGACTCACAGTTCCCTGGAGAAGCCAGAGTCCACATCATCATTGGGATGACATATCCTCCCGCCACGTCCACTCAGCTGCTGCCACCCTCTGTTTTCTAACCCCGCACACATCACCTCCCATTCTGATGGGGGAGGAGACCTGATTTTTCTTTGCTGCAGATCGGTGACAGGCACAGGTCTCGTCCCTCCCCCAGGCTGCGATTGGACAGTGAAAGGAGAAGCAGCAGACTGATGGGCTCATCTCTACTCTCCTCTTCGGTCTTCCTTCCCTGCAGCCTTGACAACACAGGGAGGAAGAGTGTAGACCTCATTTATATCGTTTTCGGGGTTATAATAGGATTGGAGAAACACTTCCAGGTGAATTACTTTGTCTTTGATAACATGGAACCCCGATACGTATCCTGGAACTCATGCCACTCCTCATCTCAGGGTGTCATGTGTTGGGTATACCGTCTATCTTTGGCTTTCTGATATCTAGAACCGGAGATTATATTGACTGCCACAGAAAGTGACAGTAGATGCTCCAGTAGAGGGTCTGCCACACTGTTGCCAGCTCACGGTTACTCCAGACTCTCCCCGCTCTTGAGGAGTTTCCCCTTACCTTTTTTCTCGGCATCTATAGGGATGCACCGATACCACTTTTTTAAGACCGAGTACGAGTACCGATACTTTTGATCAAGTACTCGCAGATACCAATTACCGATACTTTTTCTTAAAGGGACAGGTCACATTTTTTCTAAAGCAATACAAACTAATGCTTTAAGGTCACTTTCTTAATATTATGATTCATGAGATGACGAGGGAGCATGACGCCGGCTTCCCGGCCAATCAGAATGCCGGGCGCTGCGTCATTGCACCCTACCCGACTTCCCGAATGGCCGGGAAGTCAGCTCCATGCTCTCTCATCACAAGTGACGAGAGAGCATGGAGCCGTTTCCTGGCCAAACAGGAAACCGGGCAGCGTGTAATGATGCGCTGCCAGCTTTCTGATACAGGAAGTACTCGTGCTAGGTATCGGAGCATTTGGGCGAGTACTCACCCAAATACTCGGTATCGGCACCGATACCGATACTAGTATCGGTGCATCCCTATATAATAGATTTATTCTTCACCCTCGTTAGTCGCTGCACCTCCATGGGAGGTGACGGCTCTAAGTAAATCATCAATAACAGTTCAGCACTCACCTCCCATCATCCCGTCCCACTCCCCACACTCGGATGCTGACAATAGGCTGAGAGTGGAGTACAGTCTCTCCGGCGGAGTCGTAGAGCTTCAGGGAATCCTCATCCAAGACCAGCAGCATGTCCTTCCCCTGGAAGACAAGCAATTCAGTGACACCCGTCCAGCTAACATCTACTCGATAACAAGCATCCTAATCTGCAGTCTGATGATATATGACAACATGTTTCTGTCTCATACAGCACACAGTCCATGTTTACTGATCAGCGATTGCAAATGCTGGTTGCAAGATTGGCTGAACAAGTCTGGTTAGAGGAGATAGGGGAACTTCCAATGACTCCTATTGTTTGTTTCTGAACATACACTATATCAGGGGTAGCCAAACTTCGGCCCTCCCGCTGTGGTGGAACTACAAATCCCATGAGGCATTGCATGATTCTCACAGCCACAGACATGACTCCCGGAGAGAGATGCATCATGGGATTTGTAGTTTCACCACAGCTGGAGGGCCGGAGTTTGGCTACCCCTGCACTATATGGACAAGATATTGTGAACCGCTGACCAGAACACCTCAAATGATTTAGTTCAGTACTTCTAGTGAAGGGTTCGGTTATTACTACATCATACAAAGACATTCTTAGACAATTGTGAGCTTCCAACCTTGTGGCAACGGTTAGAAGTCCCTTTTTCTGTCCCACCATGACTGTCCCCTGTGTACAAAGCCAGATCCATAAACACATAGCTTGACCCGTTTGGTGTGCAGGACTCAAGAGCCCTGACCTCAACCCTTCTGAATACAGATTGTGCGCTTAGTCTTCTCATTCATCAGCTCTGACCTCACAAATGCTCTTTCTAATCTTGTAGGAAGCCTTCCCAGAAGAGTAGGGGGTGTGAGAGCCATAAAAGAGGGAAGGGGGGATAGTCCATATTAATGGCCATTGTTTTGGCATGGGAAGTCCAGCAATCCCATGTAGGTGTGAGGGTCAGGTGTCCATATATCTTTTCCTGGAAGGTGTATGTATTGGAGAGGTTGTGCTCCGAGTAGGGGCTGATCCTGCAGTAAAACCTACCTGGGTCAGGCTCTGGTTGTGGAGTGACAACTGTCTGATGCAGCTGTTTACAGCGACGCTGCTTCTTCCGGGAGCCAAATCCTCCTCTGTCATTTCCACCCAACCGAGAGAAAGTACCGAAAATGTCTGCCAGATAGAAAAATCTGTTTTCACTCTCCTAAATGAACTGCACAACTAACTCCAAACTTTGTACTTTCATTGATTGTTCTTATTAGTGATGCACCTTTTTTTGGTACAGAATACCGATTTTTTTTCTGGTACTCGCGGATATGGAATACCAACACCAAAAGTCCCATTAAGGAAGCCGAGCGGCGTGTAATGACTCGCCACCATGCTTCCTGATTAGCCGGGAAGCCGCCTCTATGCTCCCTCGTCACCAGGTGACGAGGGAGCATGGAGCCGGCTTGCAGGACAATCAGGAAGCCAGGGGGGCAGGTATTGACTCGCTGCCTGATTGGCCAGCTTCCCGACCAATGAGTAAGCCGGGCAGCCAGTCATTAAACGGCGCCCGGCTTCCTGATTGGCCGGGAGGCGAGTAATGACAGAAAGCTGGCCAATCAGGAAGCCAGGCTGCGTGTAAAGACTTGCCGACTGGCCTCCTGATACCGGGATAGGCATCGGGAGCATTTGGGCGAGTACAAGTACTTGTGGATGGACAGAGAGGACTAGGAGAGGGACACACAGCCAGGTAACTGTCAGGACCCACCAGAGACATGCACCTGCGGGATTACACAGAGGACATTTAAATGGAGAGATACCTGTGGCCCGGGCCCCGAGCTCTGTACAGACTCCTGGTCTTCTCCTTGGTCTGCAGAGCTGGAAACATAAAGAACAACCAATTCTAAACAGAGAACGTTCTCTGGATTCTCCATCATAATGACACAATGACGGATTGCTACTAAAACATCTCATTCATCAGCTGCAAAGAGCCAGAAACTGCTTCTTCTACCGCACAATACAATATACTATAGACATGCTGAGAGTGTGTCATTACTATGGAGGTTGTCACTCTCCTGAGGGTCAGATCCATGAGGTGGAAGGTGACTTCCTCAGTGTCATTACTATGGAGGTTGTCACTCTCCTGAGGGTCAGATCCATGAGGTGGAAGGTGACTTCCTCAGTGTCATTACTATGGAGGTTGTCACTCTCCTGAGGGTTAGATCCATGAGGTGGAAGGTGACTTCCTCAGTGTCATTACTATGGAGGTTGTCACTCTCCTGAGGGTCAGATCCATGAGGTGGAAGGTCACTTCCTCAGTGTCATTACTATGGAGGTTGTCACTCTCCTGAGGGTTAGATCCATGAGGTGGAAGGTGACTTCCTCAGTGTCATTACTATGGAGGTTGTCACTCTCCTGAGGGTTAGATCCATGAGGTGGAAGGTGACTTCCTCAGTGTCATTACTATGGAGGTTGTCACTCTCCTGGGGGTCAGATCCATGAGGTGGAAGGTGACTTCCTCAGTGTCATTACTATGGAGGTTGTCACTCTCCTGAGGGTCAGATCCATGAGGTGGAAGGTCGCTTCCTCAGTGTCATTACTATGGAGGCGACACTCTCCTGAGGGTCAGATCCATGAGGTGGAAGGTCACTTCCTCAGTGTCATTACTATGGAGGCGACACTCTCCTGAGGGTCAGATCCATGAGGTGGAAGGTCACTTCCTCAGTGTCATTACTATGGAGGTTGTCACTCTCCTGAGGGTCAGATCCATGAGGTGGAAGGTGACTTCCTCGTTATTACTATGGAGGCGACACTCTCCTGAGGTTCATATCCATGAGGTGGAAGGTCACTTCCTCTGTCATTACTATGGAGGTTGTCACTCACCTGAGGTGGAGATCATGGATGTGGAAGGTCACCTCCTCTAAGTCATTGTAATCTGACAACTGCTCCTGTGATGTTTCCTGAAGAAAATATGTACACAGCCACGGGTCAGTAAAATGAAGAGCATGTCATCCATTGAACACATCTGTCTACCAGAGAAGGCCTCTACTGCCGGTCACACAAACGCCAATCTTCAGGAAGTTTCACATGTATGAAAGCAACACAACACGGACAATGCCCATGAATGGGGTTTTGTACTATGGAGGCAGGCGGCCTTCATCTGTTTAGTCATTTTTTTATCATTTAAAAGCTGGTTGAAAGTTGGTAAAATCAGCACGTGAATGGCCGGCATTGCCATTATCTAAACCTTAGAATGAAAGTCATTCCTATCTGCCCGAAACGGTAACGAAAGCGAAATGTAAAATGTAAAATAATTGTCAGGCCGAAACCGAAAAAAAAAAATATTTTTAATTTTTTCAAATGTTTTAAATATTTTTTTTTTTTATTAATTCATTATTTTTAATTAAATGTTTTTATTTTTTACTTTACTTTTAGGGGCTTCGGGGAAATATTGGGGATCTAAACAGACCCCCGATATCTCCCTTTTAAAATAGAAAAAGAGATTGAGGACACAGAGTCCTCATCTCTTTTTCTGTGTCCCTTGTTATCAATGAACAGGGATCCTCTATACCCTTGGTTCTCAACTGGTGGGTTGTGAACCAAAAGTGGGTCGCGACCCCATGTTCAGTGGGTCGGCACATGCCTTCCACTTTTCTAGGTGGGAGACTCCTCAGCCTCCCCCTAGCGCAGCACCATCAGTTCTTGTGCCAAGCAGCCATTCCAAATATGGTGCACAGCCCTGAATATCAGCTTGAGGTGGGGACGGCTGGAACTATGTTGACGAGGGAGCTCCATACATCCATACATTGCTTACAGCTCCCACACGTGTCCTGTAGAGGTGCCTGGACTGGACTGACGCCACATTCTGGCTCCCGGCACCTCTACATGGCACGTAAGGGAGCTGTACAAACAATGCACATATGGATGGAGCGCCGTCACAGCACAGCAGCAAATTCTGGACCCCAGGCTGAGCATCCGCTCCAGTTCTAATAAAGTAGGGAGACTGGGGGGGGGGGTCTTAAAAAAAAAAAGATAAAAAAAAAAGAAAAAAAAAATTTTTTTTGGAATGTGTATATGTGTGTGAGAATATATGTGAGTGTGTGAGATTGTGATCCATGAGGTGGAAGGTCACTTCCTCAGTGTCATTACTATGGAGGTGACACTCTCCAGTACCCCGCAATCGCACCTACTGCGTGTTCTAGTGTGGAAGGTGCATCGTGTTGGTTACCCGAACGCTTGTTACCGCAATGCTGTGCATTCCATTGCAGGGTGACTTGGGTCGCGACTTAATGGCCAAGGACAAATGTGGGTCCTGAGGTTACACAGGCTGAGAACCACTGCTCTATACTGAGTGTTCCTGTTCATTTATAACTTGAGAACAAAGTATATTTACTAGAACCACAATCGTGAATGAACAGGAAGTGATGTAGGAGGTGATGTAGATCACTTCCCATTCATTCATAATTGAGGATATAGTAAACATACCATGTCCTCAATTATGTACACACACTCAGCGATCACTGATCACATGACTGCTTGTACCCGCTCTCCTCTCTGACACGCTGTCACAGGAGCGAGCGGTGCGGGGAGGGAGGAGAGCTCAGCCTCCTGTGACAGCGCTGTCTCCGCCCACACACCGCTCTGCCGGACTGTGATAGGAGGCTGAGCGGTGTGGGAGGAGAGACACCGGCCGCTCACAGCGCTCTCCTCCCGCAGCGCTCGGCCGGCTGTCACTTTCACAGAGCAGCACCAAGCGGGGAGGAATGAAACCTGGGATGCGCCGATTTAGCCAAAAGTGCCATTTTTGGCCGATATGTTTCGGCGGCCGATATATCGGTGCATCCCTAGTTCCTCCGATATATCGGTGCATCCCTAGTTCCTCCGATATATCGGTGCATCCCTAGTTCCTCCGATATATCGGTGCATCCCTAGTTCCTCCGATATATTGGTGCATCCCTAGTTCCTCGGATATATATCGGTGCATCCCTAGTTCCGGTGCATCCCTAGTTCCTCCGATATATCGGTGCATCCCTAGTTCCTCCGATATATATGTGCATCCCTAGTTCCTCCGATATATCGGTGCATCCCTAGTTCCTCCGATATATCGGTGCATCCCTAGTTCCTCCGATATATCGGTGCATCCCTAGTTCCTCCGATATATCGGTGCATCCCTAGTTCCTCCGATATATCGGTGCATCCCTAGTTCCTCCGATATATCGGTGCATCCCTAGTTCCTCCGATATATCGGTGCATCCCTAGTTCCTCCGATATATCGGTGCATCCCTAGTTCCTCCGATATATCGGTGCATCCCTAGTTCCTCCGATATATATCGGTGCATCCCTAGTTCCGACCTTTAGATGAAAGAAGAGGGACGACAGATACACCTACCTCCTCTGTCGGGGTGAGGTCAGTGCTGGGGGAATACATCTTAGGCTCCCCGTTGAGGTCGGATGGCGGCTCCCATTGTGTGGTCCCGGTGGGGACGTGCCAGTAGTATGTTCCGGAAGTGTCCTGCACCCTCACCCACCCGGAGGGAAGGTCAGAGTCTGTGTCCATGGCATTCCTCGGCCAGAAACAATCTGTGGAGACAATTATTTCCTATTAAACAAGGCGGAACACATCACTGGGACTAGACCAGTATGGAAGTGGAATCAGTTTCCTAAACCAATGATGGTCAGCTTACTATAGAGGGTCTCACGTGTGACCCCTTACAATGCCAGAGGAGCTCACAATATGTAAGAGGCCGCAGACATACCAAAGGGGACAGTCAGAGAGTGCAGACATACCAAAGGGGACGGTCAGAGAGTGCAGACATACCAGAGGGGACGGTCAGAGAGTGCAGACATACCACAGGGGACGGTCAGAGACTGCCCATCATCGGTCACCTATCTACCACCGTAGCAGCTTGGTAGCAGACAACTCCTGGACTGGTATGGGTTACCTGGGCACTGTGACACTTCAATATAGACTGTCCGGGGTGGATTGGTATGGGTTACCTGGGCACTGTGACCCTTCAATATAGACTGTCCGGGGTGGACTGGTATGGGTTACCTGGGCACTGTGACCCTTCAATATAGACTGTCCGGGGTGGACTGGTATGGGTTACCTGGGCACTGTGACCCTTCAATATAGACTGTCCGGGGTGGACTGGTATGGGTTACCTGGGCACTGTGACCCCTATAGACTGTCCGGGGTGGACTGGTATGGGTTACCCAGGTACTGTGACCCCTCAATATAGACTGTCCCAGGCGGGTTGTATCTCACCTGTGTCATCCGGGGACCCATAGGACGGGGTGCCCTGTGACAGAGTCGCCCAGCTGGAGTCCTCGTCACTTCCGGCCGTGTTCCTCATTCCGAATAGCAGACTTGCGCTGCGTCCAGTGTCTCTGGGGCCGTCGGTCGTCTCTTTGCCGTTCTCCTGAACCTCGGAGCTCTGTTCAGAGGTCTCCGTGGTGACGGGATCGGTGAGCTCGCTCTGAGGCGGCGTCAGATCGTCTTCCTCGTCTTCTCCGTCTTGGATGAGCAGCGGTGATGCGTTGATGACACCGCTGCGATTGACGCAGTTCAGCGCAGATACTTCCAGTTCTTCCAGCTTGGTGCATCTATTGCTCTTCTCTTGGTTCCAGTTGGTCCAGTCTTTGTTGCCTTGTTCCGGGTCCGGGTTGCAGTTCTGGTCCTCTTTCTCGTGCTCGGCCGCTTTGCGCAGCTGGTTCTGCCCTTCCTTCAACCACTTGGGGTTGGTGTGTTCGGACGGGGTGCCCCCGCCCAGCTCCGCACTGACCAGCCCCATGGCGCTCTGCAGGTCGGTGTGGGCATAAATCTGGCGGCTCTTCGGGGACAGGAGGTCGTTGTGAGAGGTGATGAGGTTGAGCGTGAGACTGGACACTGGACTCTTCTCCATCATTGGTCCAGACATGCTAACGGTGAGGCTGAGAGAGACGCAGAGAAGACCAAAGTCATCCCATAATATCAAATCCACGGTAACTGTCACCCATCACCCCGGATTTATTACACTCCCAATAAAAGCAACCCCACCTACTGGGCCCAACTCCCCGCTACTAGAGCCCAACCCCCCCCCTACTGGGCTCAACTCCCCGCTACTAGAGCCCAACCCCCCCCCTACTGGGCTCAACTCCCCGCTACTAGAGCCCAACCCCCCCCCTACTGGGCTCAACTCCCCGCTACTAGAGCCCAACCCCCCCCCTACTGGGCTCAACTCCCCGCTACTAGAGCCCAACCCCCCCCCTACTGGGCTCAACTCCCCGCTACTAGAGCCCAACCCCCCCCCTACTGGGCTCAACTCCCCGCTACTAGAGCCCAACCCCCCCCCTACTGGGCTCAACTCCCCGCTACTAGAGCCCAACCCCCCCCCTACTGGGCTCAACTCCCCGCTACTAGAGCCCAACCCCCCCCCTACTGGGCTCAACTCCCCGCTACTAGAGCCCAACCCCCCCCCTACTGGGCTCAACTCCCCGCTACTAGAGCCCAACCCCCCCCCTACTGGGCTCAACTCCCCGCTACTAGAGCCCAACCCCCCCCCTACTGGGCTCAACTCCCCGCTACTAGAGCCCAACCCCCCCCCTACTGGGCTCAACTCCCCGCTACTAGAGCCCAACCCCCCACCTACTGGGCCCACCTCCCTGCTTCTAGAGCCTAACTATTCCTACTGTGGCCCAAATACCCCGCCTTGCCCTACTGGGCCCAACTGCCCCCGCCTTGCACTACTGGGCCCAACTGCCCCTGCCTTGTCCTACTGGGCCCAACTGCCCCCGCCTTGGGCCCACTCCACTAACATCCTACAATTAAAGCTGAAGTGTGATCTGCCTATACTTCACCCCCAACATGAAGATTACTAAAAACATTTCTGTATTCATTACACATCTTATTTTATACCCAGTCATCTCATCACTGAGTCTCTGTTCTTCTCTATACAATGCAAGCAGATCATGGCTGAAAGGAGCCAGCAGGAGGGACAGCACCCTGCCTCCGAACTTCTCTCAAGAGCCCTCAACCTGATGCAGGCTATTGGGAGGAGTTATGCAAATATCAAAGTGCCTTGATGGGTGGGGCATCAGTCTGGAGGAGTGAGCGTTCCTGGGCAGGCTGTATAGCACCTCAGGTAACGCCCACATGTGATGCGGAGCCTCTGATTGATAAAACCGAAATCCAATGAATGAAAAGGGGTGGGGCCAGAGACAGTCACATGATTCTGGAATGGACAGATCTCTATGGAATGTGGAAACATTTACCTGGAGATGGAAGAAGACGCTCATTCTTCATCCAGAGCCAAACCTAGAACAAGGAGAACAAATTATTAGATCCAACCCGACCGCCCTTCCCCCCACCAGATCATCACCCCCCCAGATCACCATACCCACCC
>NW_017308437.1:131900-137332 GCF_000935625.1 Nanorana parkeri | reverse complement strand
CACCCCGACCTCCCCGCCAGATCATTACACCCACCCCGACCTCCCCGCCAGATCATTACACCCACCCCGACCTTCCCTGCCAGATTATACAGTCATGGCCCCGAATATTGGCAGCCCGGCATTTCTGTCAGATGATCCACCACTTGGCACAGAATATTGTTGCAATGACAAATGTTTTGGCATTCTCATCTTATTTTGTTTGTTTTGGTGACACATAAAATAAAAAGCAAAACCTGACACATTCCAAGCAAAACTCCAAAAAGGGACCGGACACAATGACTGGCACCTCCTCCAAACTGCAAGAAATAATTCCATTCCAAGTGTGTGATGTTCCCGTCATTTGTAAATAAAACTCCCCGGTATCAATGACCAGGCGCTGACAACATGGAAATCACCACGGCAACCAGTAAAAAATGGACTCCACCTTTCTGGTGTGCCGCCCGGAGGAGAGGAAGAGCAGCAAAGACTCGTCTGAGGATTGTGGAGAAGCGCGGACAGACTCGCGGTGACAAGTCCATCTCCAGAGATCTTCATGTTCCTGCGTCCTCTGTGCCCAACGTTGTCAGGAAGTGTCCAGCCCCCCGGCACCGGAGCCGATCCCCCCCGGACGCGGAGGAAAGAGAACCATTCATCAAAGATTGTAATGAAGGATAAAGACCCTCCATCACCTTCCAGACACATCCAAGCCGACCTTCAGGCACCGGGTACAACTGTGTCAGCTCGCACTATACATCTCCATCTGAATGACAGGAGACCCAGGAGGACCCCACTGCTGACACGCAAACATCAAAAAGCCAAAACTTACCCGAGGAAGCCAAAATCCTTTTGGGAGAATGTGCTGGGGACAGACGAAACAAAACAACAGCTTTGTGGTGCAGCCCATCATTCAAAATCCAGTCCCTCCAGTCACACATGGTGGTGGTGATGGTGGTGGTGGTGGGGGGGGGGGTGGAACTGATGTTTTGGGGTCGCCTTGCTGCTTCAGGCGCTGGATGTCTTGGCTGCGTGCATGACATTATGAAATCTGAAGACTACCAAAGAATTCTGGGGTGTATGCAGGGCCCGGGGGTCAGAAAGTTGGGTCTCCGTCAGAGGTCACGGGTGTTGCAGCAGGACAATGACCCAAAGCACCCAGAAATGGTTTCATACAAAGCGCTGGAGAGAGTACTGGACTGGCCAGCAATGAGTCCAGATCCGAATCCCATAGAGCTCCTGTGGAGGGAAAAGGAGACCCGGAGCAGTTGGGGAAAGAAGAGTGCTCCATAATTCCTGTAGAGAGGTGTAAGAGACTCATTGATGGTGACCGGAAGCCATTGATCCAAGGGCTGGGCTACCAAATATTATCGGAGGGTGCCAAGAATTATGTCCAGCCCAATTTTTGGAGTTTTGCGTGGAATGTGTCAGATTTGGCTTTTTGTTTCTCCACTTTTTTTGCGTCACCGATACAGACAAAAGAAATAAACAAGAGAATGCCGCAATATTTGTCATTTGTCACTGCGCCAAGTGAAGTATTATCTGACAGAAATGCAGGAGAGGGGGTGGGGGGCAATATTCTGAGCCAGGACTATATACACCCTGACCCCACACTGACTGATATTACATCTTTTTTTTGGTGATATAGAAGGACCAGCACCGTCTACGTGGCACCCACGGGTATCGGTAGACGGACCCGGTCACTCCTCCTGATATAGAGAAGACCCCTCCCCCTCTCATACACTGTACGGTTGTCTCCATTAACCGCAAAGCATCTCCGCTTACCTACCACTTCCGCCTCCTCCGGTCCCGTTATTTGCCGACCCCGCCCTGCACTGCCGCACTTCCGGTCTGCATGACACGTTTCCTGATTGCGGCCCCGCCCTCTACGCGGCCATATTGAGAGGGGTAGAGCGTTATTGCCAATAAGCGGGCGTGGCTTGCTTGATAATTATTTATGGGAGGGGTATAGCTCACACAAACAGCTCAGGATTTGCATGGGGCGGAGCTCGTAGGATAAAGATTTTAGGAGCCGCGGGGTGCTAATGAGTAAATAGTACAGGCTGAAGAATGTCTGTGGGAGTGGCAGAAGGCTCAGGACTCGTTTGGGGGCGGAGTTATGTGGACAATGTCTGTGGTAGGGGCAGATCGCTGAAGACAGGTTAGGGGGCGGAGTTATGTGGTCAATGTTTGTGGGGATGTCAGATAGCTCAGTACTGGTTAGGGGGCGGAGTTATCTGGACAATGCTTGTGGGAGGGGCAGATCGCTCAGGATTCGTTTGTGGGCGGTGTTATCTGGACAATCTCTGTGAAAGGGTCAGATCGCACAGGACTGGTTAGGGGGCGGAGTTATCTGGACAATGTCTGTGGGAGGGGCAGATCGCTCAGGACTGGTTTGTGGGCGGAGTTATCTGGACAATGTCTGTGTGAGGGGCAGATCGCTCAGGACTGGTATGTGGGCGGAGTTACCTGGACAATGTCTGTGGGAGGGGCGAATCGCTCAGGACCAGTTTGGGGCCACGAAATGAACCCAGAGAAACGATTTACAGGTGCACATGTCTAATGGCTATCCTATAAACCTTTCTATGCCACTCACCCCTCCCCATCTTCTAATTGTCCTTCCCATAAGCAGCCACAACCTTCAGCCCCGCCCCCAAGCTTCCACCCTGACATATTGCTCTGCAGTACGGAAACAAACCACAAGACCACTTGGTTTTATAAAGATTTACATTCATCAATAAATATATTTCTGTCACGTTTTTATTACATTTTTAAACTTTATTGTTTCATTGTAAATATCTTTGTACTGATTTTACACAAAAACGTCCCATTTTCACACCAAGTTCATTAAAGTGGATCTGGACCCACCAATTGAACCCTCTCCCAAAATAGTCACTTTCAAGGCGGTGCTTCTGGTAAGAACTATTAAGGTTGTCAGTGTGCTTCTATCAGCTCTCAACCAAACTCTCTACCTCTTCTGTCCACCATCAGCTCCCGTTCCATCTCCTCTGTCCACCATCAGCACCTCCTCTGTCCAGGATCAGCTCCCGCTCCACCTCCTCTCTCCTCTGTCCAGGATCAGCTCCCCCTCTACCTCCTCTCTCCAGGATCAGCTCCCGCTCTACCTCCTCTCTCCTCTCTCCAGGATCAGCTCCCGCTCCACCTCTCTCCTCTGTCCATGATCAGCTCCCGCTCTACCTCCTCTCTCCAGGATCAGCTCCCCCTCTACCACCTCTCTCCTCTCTCCAGGATCAGCTCCCGCTCTACCTCCTCTCTCCTCTGTCCAGGATCAGCTCCCGCTCCACCTCTCTCCTCTGTCCATGATCAGCTCCCCCTCTACCTCCTCTCTCCAGGATCAGCTCCCCTCTACCTCCTCTCTCCTCTGTCCACTATCAGCTCCCCCTCTACCTCCTCTGTCCATGATCATCTCCTGCTCTACCTCCTCTGTCCAGGATCAGCTCCCCCTCTACCTCCTCTCTCTCCTCTGTCCACGATTAGCTCCCGCTCTACCTCCTCTGTCCATGATCATCTCCTGCTCTACCTCCTCTCTCTCCTCTGTCCACGATTAGCTCCCCTCTACCTCCTCTCTCCTTTGTCCATGATCAGCTCCCCCTCTACCTCCTCTGTCCAAAATCAGCTCCCCTCTACCTCCTCTGTCCAGGATCAGCTCCCGCTCCACCTCCTCTCTCCTCTGTCCAGGATCAGCTCCCACTCCACCTCCTCTCTCCTCTGTCTTTGATCAGCTCCCCCTCTACCTCCTCTCTCCTCTGTCCAGGATCAGCTCACGCTCCACCTCCTCTCTCCTCTGTCCACGATCAGCTCCCCCCTACCTCATCTCTCCTCTGTAAGACCCTGTACAGCCCACCTAAGAGCCCACACAGTCCACCTAAGACCCTGCACTGTCCACCTAAGCGGCCGCATAGCCCACCTAAGAGCCTGCACAGCCCTCATAAGGCTATGAAGAGCCCACTTAAGACCCTGCACAGCCCACCTAAGAGCTCCCATAGACCACCTAAGAGCCCACACAGCCCACCTGAAAGCTTACACAGCCCGCCTGAGAACCTGTAAAGCTCACCTTAGCCCCTGCACAACCCACATAAGAGCTTACACAGCCCACTTAAGACCCTACACAGCCCACCACCTAAGAGCCCACACAGCCCCCCTAAGAGCCTGCAAAGCCCCCCTAAGAGCCTGCATAGCCCACCTGAGACCCTGCACAGCCCACCTAAGAGCCCACACAGCGCTCATAAGACCCTGCACAGCCCACCGAAGACCCTGCACAGCCCACCTAAGAGCCCACACAGCCCACCTAAGAGCCTACACAGCCACCCTAAGCGCCTGCACAGGCCCCCTAAGAGCCTATACAGCCCACCTGAGACCCTGCACAGCCCACCTAGGAGCCCACACAGCCCACCGAAGACCCTGCACAGCCCACCTAAGAGCCTGCAAAGCCAACCCAAGAGCCCCACACAGCCACCATGAGAGCCCGTACTGCCCACCTAAGACCCTGCACAGCTCACGTGAAAGCCCACACTGCATCCTGAAACTCTGCACAGCCCTCCTGGGAGCCCGCACAGTCTACCTAAGACCCTGCACAGCCCACCTAAGAGCCTGCACAGCTCTCATAAGACCCTAAAGAGCCCACCTAAGACCCTGTATATCCTCCTGAGAGCCCGCACAGCCCACCTAAAAGCCCACACAGCCCATCTGAGACCCTGCACGACCAACCTAAGACCCTGCACAGCCTCCTGAGAGCCTGCACAGCCACCTGAGACCCCGCACAGCCCTCTTGAGAGCCTGCACAGCCCACCTAAGACTCTGCACAGCTCCCCTTAAGAGCCTGCACAGCCCACCTAAGACTCTGCACAGCTCCCCTTAAGAGCCTGCACAGCCCACCTAAGAGCCAACAGAGCCCTCATAAGACCCTGCACAGCCCACCTAAGACCCTCCACAGCCATCATGAGAGCCCGCACAGCCCACCTAAGACCCTGCAAAGCCTCCTGAGAGCCCGCACAGCCCTCCTGAGAGCATGCACAGCCCACCTAAGACCCTGCACAGCCCACCTAAGACCCTGCACAGCCCTCCAAGAGCCCGCACAGCCCCCCTAAGAGCTTGCACAGCCCACCTGAGACCCTGCTCAGCCCACCAAAGAGCCCACACAGCCCACTTAAGACACTGCACAGCCACCTGAGAGCCAACACAGCCCTCCTGAAAGTTTGCACAGCTCACCTGAGACCCTGCACAGCCACCTGTGCAGCCACCTACATACTCTGTGTTGCTTCGGGGTAGTGATGTGTTGCTGGGATTTGTAGTCTCTCTACAGTTTGGAGTCAGCGGCAGAACTACCAGGATCGCAGTGTTTGCAACTGGAAAAAATTGTATCGGTGCAGCCTTAATTTTTATTATTATTATTACTATACAGGATTTATTCAGTACCAACAGGTTGTGCAGCACTATTC
>NW_017308437.1:131349-131887 GCF_000935625.1 Nanorana parkeri | reverse complement strand
AAGTTGAACATTTATTATTTCATTTTTTCTTTTTTTATATACACACTATTTGTTTGGGTGCTGGGATACAGAGAAGTACGCTGCGCCGGGTTCTTGTCGCTGTAAATCGGTATGTCCTGTATGACTTGAATGCACATACGTGTTGTTAGACGTCATGTCTGTGTTCTGTGAAATTGTGCAGGAAAGGAAATCAGTGACATGACTAGTGAGGAGTTCCCCTGCTGGACATGTGCTGGCATGTACCTCTCCGTACGTCCCTAGGATCAGTATAAATAACCACAGAGTCACTGCCTGCCCGGACCTCAAAGCTTTCCTACCTGCCTGGACCTCTCAGCTTCACTACCTACCCGGACCTCACAGCTTCACTACCTACCCGGACCTCTCAGCTTCACTACCTACCCGGACCTCACAGCTTCACTACCTACCCGGACCTCTCAGCTTCACTACCTACCCGGACCTCACAGCTTCACTACCTACCCGGACCTCACAGCTTCACTACCTACCCGGACCTCACAGCTTCACTACCTACCCGGACCTC
>NW_017308437.1:129783-131247 GCF_000935625.1 Nanorana parkeri | reverse complement strand
GTCCCCCCAGCGTCACTTCCTTCCCGGTCCTCACAGCTTCACTACCTACCCGGACCTCACAGCTTCACTCCCTACCCGGACCTCACAGCTTCACTACCTACCCGGACCTCGCAGCTTCACTACCAGTCTGTACCTCACAGCTTTTGTACCAGTCTGTACCTCACAGCTTCAGTACCAGTCTGGACCTCACAGCTTCACTACCTACCCGTACCTCACAGCTTCAGTACCAGTCTGGACCTCACAGCTTTAGTACCAGTCTGTACCTCACAGCTTCAGTACCAGACCTCACAGCTTCACTACCTACCCGGACCTCACAGCTTCACTACCTGCCTAGACCTCACAACTTCACTACCTGCCCAGACCTCACAGCTTCACTACCTACCCGGACCTCACAGCTTCAGTACCAGTCTGGACCTCACAGCTTCAGTACCAGTCTGGACCTCACAGCTTCAGTACCAGTCTGGACCTCACAGCTTCACTACCTAGCCAGACCTCACAGCTTCACTAACTGCCCGGACCTCACAACTTCACTACCTGCCCGGACCTCACAACTTCACTACCTGCCCGGACCTCACAGCTTCACTTTCTGCCCGGACCTCACAGCTTCACTACCTACCCGGCCCACACATCTTCAGTACCAGTCTGGACCTCACAGCTTGACTACCTGCCCAGACCTCACAGCTTCATTACATGCCTGGACCTCACAGCTTCATGACACTGCTACAGGTAAGTAACCAAATCACCGATATCCACCTCCAAATCTTCACATGACCCGGGGCCGCCATACTTCTCTTATCACTACCACATCCCCGGGATTTTACCCAATTTATGTACATCGTATTACATTGCTGGATATAAGTGGATGACATTTGGGGCTCATTCACACCAGCTGTGTTGGGTAGGGTTGGCCAACTTAAGAACAGGGCAAGTTGTCTTAAGTCACCGGGGGTTACCGTTCGCGCCAATGTGCTAAAAAAAATTAAGACAGACGTTCCGACACGCTGCAAGGTGACACAAGGAGCCATGATGCATAACGCCCGATGATCTGATGGGAGGTTTGTGAATGTTTTCAGTGTCACTAATTTGGGAGATGACATTAGTTCAGCTCGTGTGATGGATACTATTCCCCGGGTGTAGGTATATACTATGTGGGGTAGTATAGGTATATACTGTGTGGGGTAGTATAGGTATATACTGTGTGGGGTAGTATAAGTATATACGGTGTGGGGTAGTATAGGTATATACTGTGCGGGGTAGTATAAGTATATACGGTGTGGGGTAGTATAGGTATATACTGTGTGGGGTAGTAGAGGTATATACTGTGTGGGGTAGTATAGGTGTATACTGTGTGGGGTAGTAGAGGTATATACTGTGCGGGGTAGTATAAGTATATACGGTGTGGGGTAGTATAGGTATATACTGTGTGGGGTAGTAGAGGTATATACTGTGTGGGGTAGTATAGGT
>NW_017308437.1:124386-126415 GCF_000935625.1 Nanorana parkeri | reverse complement strand
AGGTATATACTGTGTGGGGTGGTATAGGTATATACTGTGTGGGGTGGTATAGGTATATACTGTGTGGGGTAGTAGAGGTATATACTGTGTGGGGTAGTATAGGTATATACTGTGTGGGGTGGTATAGGTATATACTGTGTGGGGTAGTATAGGTATATACTGTGTGGGGTGGTATAGGTATATACTGTGTGGGGTGGTATAGGTATATACTGTGTGTGGTAGTAGAGGTATATACTGTGTGGGGTAGTATAGGTATATACTGTGTGGGGTGGTATAGGTATATACTGTGTGGGGTGGTATAGGTATATACTGTGTGGGGTGGTAGAGGTATATACTGTGTGGGGACCTACTCAGTATTAGTGGGTGGTCATAAAGTTATGGCTGATCGGTGTGTATGTGCGGTGTCTGTGTAGTGATATCTTTGCTCATGATGTGATCAGATAGCCAGAGTTTGGTTCCCCGCACTGTTTGCTGGTTGCCTGTCCCATGCCGTGGCATTTCTACTGTCACCTGACATTTGGAGAGCCACAGCGGTTAATTAAACCTTCCACCATCGGCCATCCTGACACTAAGGGGCCCATCGCCCTGCTAATACCTGTGAACCTTCATCCTGTGCGCATATATGTCAAAACGAATGTTCTTCAAAGGACTGACAGTGTTCCTTTAATACATTTTACTTGCATGAAGATTGCCGGTTTCTTTTTTATTCCTGTCGTGTGAGAAGCTCTTACTCAGACTTCAGATCCAAGTAAAACGGAGGGAATGTGAGAAGTCTGTTCTTATTTCATGATTGAATGTGTCCAAGTCAGAGACAGGTCCTCTTTTAACACGGTGTTGGCTTCCTTTAGCCCCTGCAGCCTTTGTCGGACTCTGAGAGTGAGGAACCGGGAAGAGCGCCGTACAGATCGGCTTTTGTTTACATGAACAACGCAAGCTGCTCTACATCTCTCACATGGTAAGGTGGCATTTTTAAAGTCCCGATTGACCTTTCTGTTTAAAGCCGCTTAATACATTCCAGGTGTGCAAAGTCTTACTTTAGAAAGCAGCCACAGCTTGAGTAGGAAAGCCTGTCCCCTGCCAGCTGTTGAAAAGAAGGACCCTTGCTCTCTGTGTGGAAGCAGTGGTCTCTCTGCAGAGCTCCGGCATCTTTTTACTGTACAGATAAATCTGGGTCTGGAAAGCAGGTCTGTGTGATCGGCTCTGCTTGGGGTAGTAGGTTGATCGGTTGATTCACTTTCTCCTCCTGTGACAGCTTTTTGCTGTAGTCATAGCAGTGTTGGAGAGAAGGGATCTCTGGGTTCCCACTGTCCCTCCACCTGCTGGTATCACAAAAAACCTAGAAGCCCCTCTGACTCCCCTAAATCTGTGGTCACATGATGCTCCAGTCCCTGGTCCTCCCTCCTCTTCTGTTTACAGTAGGGGGTATCCTTCTATGCGTGGACTCATTGCTGCCTGCGTGACATGGACACTTCCGATTGGCTGTCCAGCGGTGGGGTCCCCTCAGGATCCAGAAGAGGGGTCCGCAGCGGTGATGGGCTGTTGGGGGTCGGCTGGGGCAGGCATATGTGCAATGCTGGGTAAACAGCCCCCCGCATCCAGAAACTGTGGCAGCATGGGACTCAGACCACGAATTTAGGATCTTATACAAGATTCACCCAGCGTGCGCACATTTTCCCAATTGAATCAAATTAGAAAGATGTGTGAATCTTGGTTGAAAACTAGGGATGCACCGATACTAGTATGGGTATCGGTGCCGATGTCGAGTATTTGGGCGAGTAAGTGTACTCACCCAAATGCTCCGATGCCTAGCCCGATACTTCCTGTATCAGGAAGCCGGGCAGCGCGTCATGACACGGCGCCCGGCTTCCTGATTGGCCAGAAAGTCGTCTCAATGTTTTCTCGTCACCTAGTGATGAGGCGCATGGGGACGGCTTCCCTGTTAATCGGGAAGCCGGGTGGCGAGTCTTTATACACTGCCTGGCTTCCTTAAAGGAGAACTATGAGGGGGGCGGGGGGGGGGGGGGTTTCC
>NW_017308437.1:122268-124192 GCF_000935625.1 Nanorana parkeri | reverse complement strand
GTATAGGTATATACTGTGTGGGGTGGTATAGGTATATACTGTGTGGGGTGGTATAGGTATATACTGTGTGGGGTAGTAGAGGTATATACTGTGTGGGGTAGTATAGGTATATACTGTGTGGGGTGGTATAGGTATATACTGTGTGGGGTGGTATAGGTATATACTGTGTGGGGTGGTAGAGGTATATACTGTGTGGGGACCTACTCAGTATTAGTGGGTGGTCATAAAGTTATGGCTGATCGGTGTGTATGTGCGGTGTCTGTGTAGTGATATCTTTGCTCATGATGTGATCAGATAGCCAGAGTTTGGTTCCCCGCACTGTTTGCTGGTTGCCTGTCCCATGCCGTGGCATTTCTACTGTCACCTGACATTTGGAGAGCCACAGCGGTTAATTAAACCTTCCACCATCGGCCATCCTGACACTAAGGGGCCCATCGCCCTGCTAATACCTGTGAACCTTCATCCTGTGCGCATATATGTCAAAACGAATGTTCTTCAAAGGACTGACAGTGTTCCTTTAATACATTTTACTTGCATGAAGATTGCCGGTTTCTTTTTTATTCCTGTCGTGTGAGAAGCTCTTACTCAGACTTCAGATCCAAGTAAAACGGAGGGAATGTGAGAAGTCTGTTCTTATTTCATGATTGAATGTGTCCAAGTCAGAGACAGGTCCTCTTTTAACACGGTGTTGGCTTCCTTTAGCCCCTGCAGCCTTTGTCGGACTCTGAGAGTGAGGAACCGGGAAGAGCGCCGTACAGATCGGCTTTTGTTTACATGAACAACGCAAGCTGCTCTACATCTCTCACATGGTAAGGTGGCATTTTTAAAGTCCCGATTGACCTTTCTGTTTAAAGCCGCTTAATACATTCCAGGTGTGCAAAGTCTTACTTTAGAAAGCAGCCACAGCTTGAGTAGGAAAGCCTGTCCCCTGCCAGCTGTTGAAAAGAAGGACCCTTGCTCTCTGTGTGGAAGCAGTGGTCTCTCTGCAGAGCTCCGGCATCTTTTTACTGTACAGATAAATCTGGGTCTGGAAAGCAGGTCTGTGTGATCGGCTCTGCTTGGGGTAGTAGGTTGATCGGTTGATTCACTTTCTCCTCCTGTGACAGCTTTTTGCTGTAGTCATAGCAGTGTTGGAGAGAAGGGATCTCTGGGTTCCCACTGTCCCTCCACCTGCTGGTATCACAAAAAACCTAGAAGCCCCTCTGACTCCCCTAAATCTGTGGTCACATGATGCTCCAGTCCCTGGTCCTCCCTCCTCTTCTGTTTACAGTAGGGGGTATCCTTCTATGCGTGGACTCATTGCTGCCTGCGTGACATGGACACTTCCGATTGGCTGTCCAGCGGTGGGGTCCCCTCAGGATCCAGAAGAGGGGTCCGCAGCGGTGATGGGCTGTTGGGGGTCGGCTGGGGCAGGCATATGTGCAATGCTGGGTAAACAGCCCCCCGCATCCAGAAACTGTGGCAGCATGGGACTCAGACCACGAATTTAGGATCTTATACAAGATTCACCCAGCGTGCGCACATTTTCCCAATTGAATCAAATTAGAAAGATGTGTGAATCTTGGTTGAAAACTAGGGATGCACCGATACTAGTATGGGTATCGGTGCCGATGTCGAGTATTTGGGCGAGTAAGTGTACTCACCCAAATGCTCCGATGCCTAGCCCGATACTTCCTGTATCAGGAAGCCGGGCAGCGCGTCATGACACGGCGCCCGGCTTCCTGATTGGCCAGAAAGTCGTCTCAATGTTTTCTCGTCACCTAGTGATGAGGCGCATGGGGAAGGCTTCCCTGTTAATCGGGAAGCCGGGTGGCGAGTCTTTATACACTGCCTGGCTTCCTTAAAGGAGAACTATGAGGGGGGAGGGGGTGCTTTTCACTCACCTCATAGTTCTAGCCGACCTGTGACAATGAGACTGTCACAG
>NW_017308437.1:114209-122059 GCF_000935625.1 Nanorana parkeri | reverse complement strand
CGGACGGGGGGGGGGGCGGGTACAGCTGGCTCTGCCTCTAGATAGGCAGAGCCAGCTGTCAGTCACGCAGCTGGGCGGATCTCGACATCGATGTCGGGATCCGCTCCGGCTGAGGCGTCTCAGTATATAGTGAGCTGTAGCTCGCGGTATACTGAGCTTAGGGTGACGGGAGGACGCTAGTTTGTGTCCTCCCGTTACCCCAAGGAGAACTATGGGGAAAAGCCCTGACCCCATAGTTCTCCTTTAATGGGACTTCAGGTACCGGCGAGTACCGGAAAAAAAATATCGGTACTGGTACTCGATACCGAAATACCGGGATCGGTGCATCTCTAGTGAAAACAAATATAAATAATCATCCTACCTCTCATCTTTATCAAGAATGTTATATGAAAGAACACACCGGCCTCATTTCAGGTGAACCTGCTCTTCCCTGCTGGCCACCGGGTGCTCCAAAATAGACATGTAAGCTGCGGAAAAATTAGGCTCGGTTCGGATATTTCGGGATTTGGATCCGGAATTCAATTCGGTTCGGGGGTTTCGGACGAAATCCCAATTTTCGCTGGTTTCGGATGAGTTTACGAATATTCGTTGTGAATACCACAGAGAACCATCTACAGATATTACTACTAAAGCTGAATCTCCCAGACCCGAATGGCTTCAGGGGCTCCCCGATGCAGTTTGGAAATTCGGATCCCGAATCCCATTGGGGGTCTGAGAGCCCCAGCTTTAGTATTATATGTATAGACTGTATATGGCTCCCATGTTGCTGTAATGAATTTTCAGACCCATTCCGATGCATTAAACCCGAAAAACACCTCTGATTGGCCAGGAAAGTCACATGTCCGATTCAGTTTCGTTTTTGAATGAAATTCGAACGGGATCTGAAATTTGGAAATGGAAATTCGGATTCGGACGCATTTGGATGCATTGGGATTTGGAAATTCAGATGTGTCCGAATGTCCAAACTTTGGAAAATTCGTCCGCATTTTGATTCAGAACGAAACGAATCGCACATGTCTACTCCAAACTTGAACTGTACTGTACCTGTTCTTCCCTGCTGGCTACCGGATGCTGCAGACTTTAGCCATGCTTACTCCACCTTGCTAGCCACTGGGTCCTGCAGAGTTTAACTGTGCAATCTGATGATCAGTTGCTTGATTACACTCTAAAGGTGGCCATACACTGTACAACCATCGCAAGACCTTAGTCTTGCGATGGTTGTAAAGTACTTAAAAAAACGTACGATCTGCCCATCTTGGACAGGCAGATCGCACTCTCGATCATCGCAAGCTCGCCCCCCTGAGGGGCGGGCTTACGATGACTGTAATGAGGGGCGGTATCGTACGATTATCGTAAGGTGTGTGGGGACCTTAACCAAGCATCTGATCAGCAGACTGCACAGCTAATAAGGGTCATACATGTCTAAATGAATCCGTACAGCAACATGACTGCAGACAGTGAAAGCTATTAGCTGTGAGAAGCAGATCAATAACAGCAGCGATCAGGAGGAGAGGGGACTAATGATGATGAGGTAAAAGTGTGGTTGAAGATAGCTGCTGCGGCTTCAAAGGGTTATATTGTGGAGATGCCGGTTCGCACATTCTGAAATGTCACTCTTGTTTTGTCTGTTAGGAGCATACAGTCCCAACTGGAGCGCAGTCAGAGCTGCACCGACACCGTGACCGATGCCCCGCCTCCAATGTGGCGGAGAGCCGCCCAGTCTCAGCAGACGAGGGTAATGGAGAGCGGGGAGCAGAGCAGGGAACCCCCGTTCTCCACTCTGCTCCATGGTCAGTGACACAGGACCGCTATTACTCACAGCGCTCCCGTGTCAGCTGTCACAGCCTGAGCTGTACAGAAGATAGAGCACGTGTGGAGGGCAGGCTCATAAAGGGAGCCTGTCACCTCCGAATGCTATCACACAGGGGATAACAAACCCCTGTGTGATAGCAATAAAGTTAAGTGGAAAAAAGTAAAAAAGAATAAAATAAATAAAAATGGACAAAATAAATAAAAAATTGATAAAAAAAGTAAAAAAAAGAATAAAATAAAAACGTAGTAAAAAAATTATAAAAATAAATAAGAAGGGGGAAAAAAATGATAAAATTTAAAAAATAATTAAAAAAACAGTACAAAAAATTATAAAATAAATAAAAATTGAATTTTCTAAAATAAAAAGTATAAAATAAAATAAAAAAGTGATAAAAAATAAAGAAATACAAATTATTAATCGTAATAATTATTAATCCACACAGCCCAACCTGTATGGGGTCCTATGATTTCAACTGGTGGCCCTGCCTCCTGGGACTACACACATGCACTACCCCGGTAACTGCCAAGGCACCAACATTTTTTTATGGGGCGTGGAGTGGGGGGGGCCCTTCATGGTTTCTTGCACCGGGGCCCTGAGGTTCCTAGTTACGCCTCTGCCCCTGATTATTGGAACTGAATGATGACTTTATCCGTTCCACCTAAAACTATATATATATATCCAACACTTTATTGATCATTGTTCTCCTTTTTTCAGGTTCCCGGTAATAACGGCAGCTTGGCAGGTGTCGCCGGCGTCCTGTTGTCTACAGAGAATTGTGATCCTCTTGCCTGCTGTACTACGTTTCTTTTCTTTATCTTGTTTATTTTTGTTCAAAGAATATAAAAACTTAAATCTAAAATCCACAGCGGGCTCCCCGCAGCCTGACAGACCATCGTCCAGAAGCATCCACTTTATCTACTTTATAAAAAGACGAAGGGTTATTGTACTTAAAGGATAAGTGCACTTTAAGGCGAAAGTGTATTTAGCTGTGTTTACGCCCTGAGCTGACCTGACCCTCCCTCTCTATCAGATACGTACTGACCTCCATCCCATGGCTGCCGTTCTGCTGTTTGTTTACATCCAACGGTGCAAATCTTCACTCGGCTGGTCGTGTCTGCGCCGTTACAGCCCCATAGGCATAGGGCCAAGGCCAAAGACAACTGGAGACTATCCCATAGAAGTCTATGGGGCTGTAATGTGTGGCCAGGACAGGGAAGACTAGTGCTGGATGTAGACCAGGGGTAGCCAAACTCCGGCCCTCCAGCTGTGGTGAAACTACAAATCCCATGGTGCATCTCTCTCCGAGAGTCATGTCTGTGGCTGTGAGAATCTTGCAATGCCTCATGGGATTTGTAGTTCCACCACAGCTGGAGGGCCGAAGTTTGGCTACCCCTGATGTAGACAAACAGCAGAACCGCAGCAGTCAGATTGTGGCAAGTATGCATCTGTGGAGGGGAAGGGTAAGGGAAGGGATCAAAAAGGATGAATGCACTTTGTTTTAAATTATAGCTGAGGGGTAGGCACCCTCTGCACTCCAGCTGTGTTGAAACTACAAATTCCATAAAGAGTCATGCCTGAGGCTGTCAGTCTTGCAATGCTTCATGGGACTTGTAGTTCCACAACAGCTGAAGTGCTGTGGTTGCCTACCCCCGTTATGGCAATTTAAACTACACAATGTTGCTCATTCAGTGTGATGGGCTGGTTCCTGACATGTGTCACGTGTGGTGTTATGTGCTCAGTTCTGACTTCGCACTTCCTTAAGTTGAAGGAAGATTACATATTGGGGTTATGTAGTAGTTCCTTAGAACTGTCAATGTGAAGAAAATACAGTCAGATACAATCTTCTTTGAAGGCATTGTCCCCCATTTGCACAAAAATAATAAAAGCACCCAAATTATTAACATAACAATGTGCATTTATTACATTTTGCATTGGAGCCTGCAGAGCATTGCATCCATGATCAGTGCATCATGGGTACAGTGCGCAGGCTCTTGCAGACTCTTCCCCTACTCCCCAGGTCTGTACGGAAGGCAGCTTCTTGCTATCTAGCATACTTGGCTGCTAGGATGCCAGAGACTCCTAGTGCCTTTGGTTGCTAAGATGCAGGCAGCTCCTTGCCACCTAGTGTCCCTGGTTGCTAGGATGCATACGGCTCCTTTCCTGCAAAGGATGCTATGTGGCTCAAGCCGCTTGTGTCCTAACAATGAAGGACGCTAGGTGTCCCTTGCTGCTTACTGTCCTTTATTGCTTGGACTCAAGTGGCTCCAATAAAAAGTATTTACACTGTATGTATTGTTAGCACAGAAAGAGTACATCGTAAAATATGGTCCATACACAGGACCACAGACAAAATATTTTTAGGAGTGTTTCACCAGGGGCAGATGCGGAGGGCCTCACCAGAACAGCAGGGGCAGATGTGAAGGGTCTCACCTGATTAGCAGGGGCAGATACAGAGGGTCTCAGCAGGGCAGATACAGAGGGTGTCACCAGGGCAGCAAGGGCAGATGCGGATGGTCTCAGCAGGGCAGATGCGGAGGGTCTCACCAGGGCAGCAGGGCAGATACAGAGGGTGTCACCAGGGCAGCAAGGGCAGATGCGGAGGATCTCAGCAGGGCAGATGCGGAGGGTCTCACCAGGGCAGCAGGTGCAGATGTGCAGGGTCTTCCCAATTCAGCAGGGGCAGATGCGGAGGGCCTGTAGATCAGCTGCGTCATGTGCGGCCGGCAGTGTATACATACATCATTGTGGTTCCCCAGAAGGCTGACATGAGGTCCCCAGCAAGCGGGGACCTTACGGCAGCCGAATCAATTAAAAAACGTAAAGCACCTCCAATGGGGGTCCCGGGACTGGATCACAGTCCCACAGTCCCCCCCGGCCTTGAGCCCTGGGGCAGCCACGGTGGCTTCACCGCCGGTAGATCCGCCCCTGAATAACACATACCTTACCACAAGGTGGGAGTGTAGATGGCCCCTCTGGGTCTCATGGATCGACTTTCCACTCTGCTCCAGTCTGGGAGAGTTGAATTCACATCTCATGAATAGTAAATGTAAAGTGAACCAGCGATAAGAACTCGTCTCCTTCAGTACAACACTCTTGTCCGGGGTCTGCTCACCCACAGACACAGCCAGGGACCTAGCATTTCCAGAAGGAGACCAGCAATAACAGCCCCCATACTTCTTATGTCAGGTGTACTATGAAGCTGGACTCCGGCCAAATATAAAAGACAAAAATGAAATGAATACAACTCTGTAATCATTGATAGAGAATTTGGGTGTTTTTTCTTTTGATACAAGCAGGGTAAGTAAGTACCTGAATGTGAGTCAGTATCAGCCCCTTCCAGTCCCAGCCGAGCTCCGACTAGGAGTTGCCTACTCCAACCCTGCACAGAAAACGTCTCATTGTAATCACAAGTCACAAAGTCCATGGCCAGAGGACTCGAATATTCCCAATGTGAATAGAAGAATGTAATGACTCCCCACCTCTATCCTGGAACACGCCATACGCTGCAAACTGTGTGACCCTGAACACGTATGTATTTGTCCCAAAATGGGGTCCGTAGTTACAGAGACAGTTCAGGAAATACAGAACCTGAGGCTGTGTGAGGACACGGGTGTCACAGAGGCATGCATGCAGGGCACTCCGGAGTCATAGCATGCTCTGGGGTCACTGGGAGATACAGGATGCTCTGGGGTCACTGGGAGATACAGGATGCTCTGGGGTCACTGGGAGATACAAGATGCTCTGGGGTCACTGGGAGATACAAGATGCTCTGGGGTCACTGGGAGATACAGGATGCTCTGGGGTCACTGGGAGATACAGGATGCTCTGGGGTCACTGGGAGATACAGGATGCTCTGGGGTCACTGGGAGATACAGGATGCTCTGGGGTCACTGGGAGATACAGGATGCTCTGGGGTCACTGGGAGATACAGGATGCTCTGGGGTCACTGGGAGATACAGGATGCTCTGGGGTCACTGGAGACTCAGGAAGCCTTACATCACCAAGGTCAATGAAGACACCGGAGAGCCAAGGTCACTGGAGCACCGGGGACACTAGGTAATACAGGATGCTCAGGGGTCACTGGGGACTCGGGATACTCTGCAGCACCAAGGTCACCGGAGCATCGGGAACACTGGGTGATACAGGATGCTCATTGGTCACTGGAGACTCGGGATACTCTGCAGCACCAAGGTCACTGCAGCATCGGTGAGACTAGGTAATACAGGATGCTCATTGGTCACTGGAGACTCAGGAGCACCAAGGTCACTGGAGCACTGGGTGATATCGGATGCTCAGGGGTCAATGGAGACTCAGCAGGCCCAAAGTCACTAGAGCACTGGGGACATTAGGTGATATTGGATGCTCAATGGTCAATGAAGCCTTAGGAGATACTGCAGAACCAAAGTCACTGGAGCACCAGGGGGACACAGGGTGATATAGGATGCTCAGGGGTCAATGAAGCCTTAGGAGACTCTGCAGCACCAAGGTCACTGGAGCACAGGGAACATTAGGTGATATCGGATGCTCGGGGTCACTGGAGACTCAGCAGCACCAAGGTCACTGGAGCACCGGGAACGTTAGTTGATATAGGATGCTCAGGGGTCAATGAAGACTCAGCAGCACCAAGGTCACTGGAGCACCGGGAACGTTAGTTGATATAGGATGCTCAGGGGTCAATGAAGACTCAGCAGCACCAAGGTCACTAGAGCACTGGGAGCACTGGGTGATAGCGGATGCTCAGGGGTCAATGAAGGCTCAGGAGACTCAGCAGCACCAAAGACACTGGAGCACCAGGGACACTGGGTGATATTAGATGCTCAGGGGTTAATGAAGACTCAGCAGCACCAAGGTCACTGGAGCACAGGGAACAATAGGTGATACACAATGTTCAAGGGTCAATGGAAACACTGGAGCACAGGGAACCACTGGACACCAAAGAACACAGGAGGCACGATGGAGACAGGTAACAGAGGGGCTCTGATTGGGCATAGAAACACATTACCTGGCCCCTCTGATGGCGCCTATTTACCAACTAGCTGCAGTCCCATCAGGTCAGAGCCGGTTCTGGATGGGGAAGGTGGTGAGTGTAACAACATTTTCTGAGGGCAAAGACCTTGGCCAGGGAGAGCAGGTAGAAGGAGCTCTTATAGCTAGCTGTATCTATAACAAGCCACAATCACACGTATGTAAGCACAGCAGCACGGCAGGGAACACAGAAACTGGAACAGGGAGCAAACAGGACACACAGGCCACCACCGAATTCTTCTATTGCAGCTGACAGGGTCTCTTTAATGGGATTGGCTGCTTCAGTGACCGAGAGGCTGAAGATAGAAGCCAAGTGCCACTATTTGGGACAACAGCTCTGCAGATTCTTTTGGTGAGCAGCATTCAATGAGGGCCCAGTCACACCATCATGAGTGCGTTCAGCCTCTGGAACGCACCCCCAGCCAGCTCGCTTTCTTGGGTGGCGTGGTGGTGCATTGAACTCAATGGCAGAGGAGCAACGCCCCCCGCCCGCAGTGCGATCACCGGCACCTGAACGCGTGGCACATTAGTGCCTGCGTTTCGGTCCAGTGCGATCTGCAAAAAATAGTGTTTGCAGATCAAACCATGTGCCAGCCGTTCGGGTGCCAGCGATCGCACCGCAGGTGGGGGGCATGGCTGCGGTGCCATTGAGTTCACTGCACCGCCACGCCCCCTCCCGCCCAAAAAGTGAGGCGGCTGGGTTGCGTTCCAGAGGCCGAAGGCATTGGAACGCACTCCTGATGGTGTGACAGGGCCCTGCAGGTCGCCGCTGTTTATGGATTTGTCATCACATGCTACGTTTTGTTATTAAATGTCCCGGTTCCTGGCGGGTTCACTGTAAATGCTGTGCAGCTTCCCAACCTGACACAACCCCTGCGGAGTCAGACCTACAGAAACCTGACTGCAGACTGAAGAGCTCCAACTGTAAACTCTGTAGAGGTCTGACATGGCCCCTCTTCTGAGAGACCACTGCTTCCACACAGAGCAAGGATCCTTCTCTGCAGCACGTGGC
>NW_017308437.1:94726-106649 GCF_000935625.1 Nanorana parkeri | reverse complement strand
TTATAAATGGAGTTGCAGTTCGGTGAGTAAAATAAGTATTTCATCCCCAAACAGAACATGACTTAGTACTCGGTGGGGAACCCTTGTTGGGGAGCACGGAGGTGAGACGTTTCCTGGGGAACCCTTGTTGGGGAGCACAGAGGTGAGACGTTTACTTGGGAACCCTTGTTGGGGAGCAGAGGTGAGACGTTTCCTGGGGGAACCCTTGTTGGGGAGCACAGAGGTGAGACGTTTCCTGGGGGAACCCTTGTTGGGGAGCACAGATGTGAGACGTTTCTTGGGGGAACCCTTCTTGGGGAGCACAGAGGTGAGACGTTTCTTGGGGTTGGTTGCCAGGTTTGCAGACATCTCAGGAGGGATTTTGGTCCCTTTACAGATCTTCTCTAAATCCTTCGGGTTTCTTGGCTGTCGCTTGGCAACTCGAACTTTCAGCTCCCTCCATAAATGTTCTATAGGATGAAGGTCTGGAGACTGGATAGGCCGCTCCATGGCCTTATTGTGCTTCTTCTTGAGCCACTGCTTTGTTGCCATGGCGGTATGTTTTGGGTCATTGTCATGCTGAAAGACCCATCCACCACCCATCTTCAGTGTTCTGGCTGAGGGAAGGAGGTTCTTATCCAATACATGGCCCAGTCCATTGGCCCCTCAATGCGGCAAAGTCGGCCTGTACCTTTAGCAGAGAAACAGCCCCAAAGCGTAGTTTCCCCCTCCGTGCTTGACTGTAGGGACGGTGTTCTTAGGGTCATAGTCAGCATTTTTCTTCCTCCAAACACAGCGAGTCGAGTTAATGCCAAAGAGCTGAATTCTGGTCTCATGTGACCGCAGCACTCTCTCCCAATCCTTCTCTGAATGATTTAGATGTTCATTGGCAGACTTTAGACGGCCTGTACATGGGCCTTTCCTGAGGAGGGGGATCTCAATCCATGGCGGTGTATTGGGTCACCAATGGTTTGTTTGGCGACTGTTGTCCCAACTGCCTTGTGATCATTCAAAAGCTCCTCCCCCCGTGTAGTTCTGGGCTGATCCCTCACTTTTCTCATGATCATCCTCACCCCATGAGTTCCAGACCGAGGGCCATTGATAGGTATTTTGTATTCCTTCCATTTGCCAATAATCGCTCCAACAGTTGTTTCCTTCTCAGCGAGCTTCTTGCTGATCGTCTTGTAGCCAATTCCAGCCTTGTGCAGGTCTACAATCTTGTCCCTGACGTCCTCAGACGCTCTTTGGTCTTGCCCATGGTGGGGGAGGTGCGAATGGAAGAAAGAGATTCTGTGGACAGGAGTCTTTTATATACATAACGAGTTGTCGTTAGGAGCACCTTCTTAAAGTGACAGGACTCATCTAGCCAGACCCCATAGCCAGTCTGTGGGAGGAGCCAGATTTATTGTTGGTTGGTAGCGGATCAAATACTTATTTTACTCCCTGAACTGCAACTCCATTTATAACATTTGTATCATGTGACTTCTCTGGATTTTTGGTTGATATTCATTTCTATGTAATCTGCAGGGGATCAAATCATCATTTTCCTCACTGTATGTTATCCTTTGTGCCAACATTGACACGGGTGCAGTGTAAATTAACTTTATTGGAGCTGACCAAGTCCTAGCAATAAAGGACAGTAAGCAGCAGGAGCCGCCTAACATCCTACATTGCTAGGACGCTGGGTAGCAAGAAGCCACTTGCATCCTAGCAACCAAGGATGCTAAGAAGCAAGAAGCCGCCTGCATCCTAGCAACCAAGGATGCCAAGAAGCAAGAAGCCGCCTGCATCCTAGCAACCAAGGATGCTAAGAAGCAAGCTGCCTGCATCCTAGCAACCAAGGATGCTAAGAAGCAAGAAGCCGCCTGCATCCTAGCAACCAAGGATGCCAAGAAGCCGCCTGCATCCTAGCAACCAAGGATGCTAAGAAGCAAGAAGCCGCCGGCATCCTAGCAACCAAGGATGCTAAGAAGCCGCCTGCATCCTAGCAACCAAGGATGCTAAGAAGCCGCTTGCATCCTAGCAACCAAGGATGCTAAGAAGCAAGAAGCCGCCTGCATCCTAGCAACCAAGGATGCTAAGAAGCAAGAAGCCGCCTGCATCCTAGCAACCAAGGATGCTAAGAAGCCTCCTGATTTCTATCAACCAAGGACGTTGTGTAACGGGGAGCTGGTTGCATTCCAGCAACCAAGGATGCTAGGAAGTAAGGAGCTGCCTGACATCCTTTATTGCTATGATGCTAGGTGGCAAGGAGACACTTGTATCCTAGCAAACAAGGACACTTGGCGGCAAGGAGCTGCCTATCATCCTAGCAACCAACCGCGCACCTTTGCACTAACGCTGTACACATGTAAACGTGGCGCAAAAGAGCGCTTTGTACTCACGATCCCGTTTACTAGTTGCTGTGTTTTCATACAGACTTGTGCGTGAGCCATTGGGCCCCATTCACACTATGCAATCTGGGATCCCTGCAGCAGGAATACCAAATCCCCCGTTTAGATGCAGTCGCGGTCACCCATTCAATTCAACGACCAGGTGACAGCGCCCACATCTGTAAGCGGCAGTCCGCGTGTACATTGTAAGTGACGCGATTACATGCAGTCTGGAATCCATCACTATCCCTGGACACACTATGGATGCCACCTACAGATGCGGCCGCAGTCCACCAGTCATTAACTTGAATAGGTGACAGTGGCTACAGATTTGGTATTCCTGCTGCGGGGATCCCAGATTGCATAGTGCCAATCTAGCCTCAAAGGAGAACTATGGGGTCAGGGCTTTTCCCCATAGTTCTCCGAAGGGTACAAACTAGCGTCCTCCCGTCACCCTAAGCTCAGTATACCGCGAGCTGTAGCTCCCTACTGAGACGCCGCAGCTGAAACGGATCCCGACAATTATGTCTGGATCCGCCCAGCTGCGTGAGTGACAGCTGGCTCTGCCTATCTAGAGGCAGAGCCAACTGTACCCGCCCCCTCCCGTTCCGCCAGTCAGCGCTGGATGATCAGAGCGGGGAGAGGGGAATCCAGCCCCTCCCCTGTCACGGCTCTCTGCCAGCACAGGATCGAGAAGTGAGCGAGCGAGCGCCGCTATGTGTTCGCTCACCTCCCGATCTACTGAGCCGACCTGTGACAGTCTCATTGTCACAGGTCGGCTCAGTGAAAAAACACTAATCTCATAATTCTCCTTTAAACTGAAATCAGCTTTAAAAAATTGCAGCTCAGCAGTCCTCACCCGTGGTGGCTGCATTCATTTTCTTTTTTCAGGCAACAAAACTGACCAATCTGTATCTATGGAGGACCAGGTGTTGTCAACCAAGAACAGAAAGTGTTGAGACTACAGAACAACCGCCCCTCTTCTCCATAACACAGGAGGGGGTGTTCTGAAGTCCTAACAATTCCAGACAACATTGTTTAAAATAAGAGCGCAGAGTGCACAGGACAGAACTGGATTCCTGGCAGGTGAACTCACTTCCTGAGCAGACCCTCTCCATGGGGATAATGAAGGACATCTCCAGCAAAAAAAGAAATGCACATCCATCCGGTACCAGAACTAAAAGGCGGGTTTATTTGTGTGCAACTCGAGCAGGATCCGGAGAACTTCACTAAAGAAAATGAATTCCAAAAACATGAAAAAAATAAAACTGCGACCTCTTATTGTTGGGTCACCTCCCCCCCCTTTAGTGTTCCAACATTGGCGTCCATTGAGCGCAATTGTGAGCGACGCTCTGCGGAAATACTGATCTGCGCAGAATACATTCAAAAAGAGT
Organism: Nanorana parkeri; assembly: GCF_000935625.1. Taxonomy (NCBI): domain Eukaryota; kingdom Metazoa; phylum Chordata; class Amphibia; order Anura; family Dicroglossidae; genus Nanorana; species Nanorana parkeri. The sequence continues at coordinate 102,904 of NW_017308437.1, read as the reverse complement.
AAACTTCACCACTGAACCAAAAACACTCGCTGGTATCACAAATACGGGGCCCCAACATGGGGAATGGGTCCTTCGGGTCCACAGGGAGCCCTAGACATGGTACTGCAGCTCTCTTAAGCTGGTGCGCTGCTCTAACCATTCAGGAAGAACTCCAGGGACATGAAATCTTAACCCTTGCAGAGGGCTAGACACCCCCCCCCCCCTCACTGCATGGGTTAAGTGCTGGATTTGTCTTAGCTTAGACAAAACCAGCAATTAACCCTTGCTGTGTGAGGTGGGCGGGGCAGACAAATCCACTGCAAGGGTTAAGATTGCATATGCCCGGAGTTCTATAAAGTGCAACTGAAGCCCAAACTGTTTTTGGATGGAATGGAGAGGGATTAGACCCCGTCAGGTTTTTATTGATGTCTGTGTCCCCGTTAGGAAGATTCACTCTCTATTGGTCCTGGTGCCATTTTGGGTTGTCACCAAAAAAGGAATAGATCAGAAATCTTTCAATGGGAACTCTGCTTCTGCTGACCTCCAGGGATTTCCTCTCGCTTTCTGTTGTGGCCATCAGACAGGAAGTGAAGGGAAATGTCCCCAATGGGACACAGATGGCTTCAGTTCTACTTCAGGACTGAAGCTGCTCTGACTTCAGATTGGAGAAGACATGAGCAAATACATGAGGAGTAAGGATGTGCTCAGGTTGGGACTGAACTTGAGCTCCTCTGAACAAGGCAGTGCCAAGGACACTTCCACCAATCAGCTGCAGCCCTGGAATTCCCCGCCCTGCAGCTGAATGTAAACAAAGGGGTGGGATGCTAGTGCTGACATCATTGACCAAATATAGGCATGTGGCCATATAAGGTCAATCACATCACTGCATTCCGCCCCTTTGGTTACATCAAGCTCGGGTTGGGGAATTCCTCGCTCACAGCTGATTGGGACACAGAATGAGCTTCCTTCCGGGTTCAGTCCAAACCTGAGCTCATCTGTAACGGGGAGCTATAGATGACCAAATGTATGTGGACACCATCTTATATTACACATGTAGTACCGTGTCTACTTCCTGCAGCTGCATAACCTCTGTACAGACCCGGGGGGAAGAGTCTGCAGGAGCCTACGCACTGCCAACATGATATCTTGATCATGGATGCAATGCTCTGCAGACTCCAATGCAGAATGTAATAAATGCACATTTTTAGGTTAATAATTTGGGTGCATTTATTATTTTTTTTGCAAATTTAAAGATTGTATCTGACTATTTCTCTTCAGTGTCAGTTCTAAGGAACTACTACATAGCCCCAATATGTAATCTTCCTTCAATTAAAAGGAAGTGCCAAGTCAGAACTGAGCACATAACACTACATGTGACACATGTCAGGACCCAGCACATGACACTGAATGAGGAAAGACCCTTACACACAATATTGTGTAGTATAATTAGCCGTAATGGGGGTAGGCAACTTCAGCACTCCAGCTGTTGTGGAACTACAAGACCCATGAGGCATTGCAAGACTGATTTGTCCTTTTTGATCCCGTCCCTTACCCTTCCTCTCCACAGACGTATACTTGCCACAATCTGACTGCTGCCGTTCTGCTGTTTGTATACATTCAGCACTAGTCTTCCCTGTCCTGGCCACACATTACAGCCCCATAGACTTCTATGGGATAGTCTCCAGTTGTCTTTGGCCTTGGCCCTATGCCTATGGGGCTGTAACGGCGCAGACACGACCAGCCGAGTGAAGATTTGCACCGTTGGATGTAAACAAACAGCAGAACGGCAGCCATGGGATGGAGGTCAGTACGTATCTGATAGAGAGGGAGGGTCAGGTCAGCTCAGGGCGTAAACACAGCTAAATACACTTTCGCCTTAAAGTGCACTTATCCTTTAAGTACAATAACCCTTCGTCTTTTTATAAAGTAGATAAAGTGGATGCTTCTGGACGATGGTCTGTCAGGCTGCGGGGAGCCCGCTGTGGATTTTAGATTTAAGTTTATATGTTCTTTGAACAAAAATTAAAACATTTCGGCCAAAATGATAAAGAAAAGAGACGTAGTACAGCAGGCAAGAGGAACACGTAAGTTTCTTGGGCGGCGTGCAAGGAGAGCAGACGATTGGCTTGAAGTGGTTGAGCTCCTCGGAAATGCTGTCGTTGCTCTCCGGGCTGATGGACCTTTCCGGCTTATGCAAGGGCGTGAAAGAGTTCAGAGAGCTGATGGCGAGACGTCTTTCCGAGGTGAGGACGGGAGCCGAGAACGACCGGCTGTTCTCTGTAGACAACAGGACGCCGGCGACACCTGCCAAGCTGCCGTTATTACCGGGAACCTGAAAGAAGGAGAACAATGATCAATAAAGTGTTGGATATATATAGATATATAGATCTCTCTCGATAGATAGATAGATCTATCTATCTATATAGAGAGAGATCTATATAGTTTAGGTGGAATGGATAGTCATCATTCAGTTCCAATAATCAGGGGTAGTGGCGTAATTAGGTACCTCAGGGTCCCGGTGCAAGAAGCCATGAAGGGCCCCCCCCAACCCACCCCTTGGCAGTTACCTGGGTAGTGCATGTGTGTAGTCCCATCATTCAGTTCCAATAATCAGGGGAAATAAAAGTCAAGGTATTTCTCCTATTGCGGTTTTGGAAAGTGAATGTATAGATAAAACTTTTTATGTTTGGCAATTGTTGGGAAGGATAAAGAAGCAGCATCACCCCACAAGTTACAAATTGTCATTTAACCCCCTCGAGGGGCTTGCAGCACTAGATCCAATTCTACTCCAAGCTGTGGTTGCTTCTACACAAGGCCACAGATCATCGGTCAGGCTTTTATTGTTTTGGGTGGCTTGGGAGTCTTTTCCCTCCCTTCCTTTATCTTTGATCACTGTCACAGAAACAGTGCTGAACCCAGTCAATCCCAGCACGGTCAGCTCACTACAGGAAGTTAGGCCTGAAAAGAGAAAACCAATGCAACCACCACAAGAATCACTAAGCTACAAAATGACATTTAGATATATTTTACGTTCATAGTGTCATCTACATTGTGCTTGTAAAGAAATGACCCAGCAGTAACAACGGAACTTTACATTCCTACAGTCTTTTAAAAACGATATGGCCTGATTGAGATACAATTGGGCAGTGTATGGCTAGCCTTAGATGCAGCACATGACGCAACCTGCAGACAGCACAGCAGGATGTTCTCTTCCCTTCCTGGGGGTCAGCGCCATATATGACACTGCGGATCTCTGGAGGAGCCGCTGTCAATTACGCCGCTGGAGCTGCCCCGCAAGCCACACAAGAGTGTCATCTGGGGCGGCTAGCCATTTCAGGATTCATTCCGGAGGGCCCCTAACCACAGATGATGACTACAGAACCTTTACCGATAGGTAGGTCAAGAATCCAAATACTGAACAGAAAACATGTGAAAATGCGAGTCTCATGGAAACAAATTTCACTGCTATCTGATGGGAAGAGCACTACAGCAGTTCGAAGAAAAACAAGCATGTGAGACCTACCAGTAGGGATGCACCGAGTACTCGTCCAAATGCTCCGAAACCTTCTTCTATACCGGAACTTGCAGTCAGAGGAACGTCTCCCTCTGACCGGCAGTGCCGAGGGAGCATGGAGCCAGCTTTCTAACCAATCAGGAAGCCAGACGGCACGTCATGACCCGCAATCCCAGCTTCCCGATTGGTCAGACGGCCTCAGGAAGTGAAGCCGGTGTTCTTTCGATAAAACACCGGCTTCCCAGGATCCAAAGCCCGTCTTGCTAATAATTGGGGCACATGGCACCGGTTCTGATGAGTACCAATAGATAAAAAAAATAAAATATCGGTACTCGTACCGGATTCGGAAAAACCAGTATCAGTGCATCCCTACCTTCCAGTCTATTGTCACCTTCACATACAGAGATAAAAAAGCCAATATCTTTACCTTCGTCTTCTGAGACTGGGCGGCTCTCCGCCGCGTTGGAGGTGGGGCATCGGTCACGGTGTCGGTGCAGCTCTGACTGCGCTCCAGTTTGGACTGAATGCTCCTAACAGACAAAACAAAAGTGACATTTTAGAATGAGAAGCTCCGATCTCATGATGGGATTGGAGGACTATGTTCATGTCCTGGCCCTATGGCTCTAATGTCAGCACCCTCTCCTATGTGGAAACAGACAACTTGCTTCCCTGTAAACTTGGGTCTCCACAATATAACCATTTGAGGCAGTAGGAGTTATCTTGAGCCCACTTTTACTTCCCCCATCTCACAGCTACTAGCTTTCACTGCCATCATACTGTTGTTGAGCATTATATAAAAGAACACATCCCAGGGATCCCTTTCAACATGTATGCTCCTCATTAGCTGCGCAGTCTGCTAATCAGTCGCTTGGTATACTCTATTGGAGTGTAATCAAGTAACAGATCAGCAGATCGCACAGCTAAAGTCTGGAGCACCACGTGGCCGGCTGGGAGGAGCAGTCACGGCTAAAAAGATGCCGGGGATGCGTTATTTTATATAGCGATCTTGAAAGCATTTCTTTGGAAGGGTGTTGTTCGAATGGTGGGTGAAAACATATATAGACAACAGCCTCCTGTAAAATCAAATTTTTCTAATTTGATTCAATTGGGAAAGTGTGTGTCCTGGGTGAAAGTTGTGTGAATCGTGTAAAAACTAGGGATGCACCGAAATTCAGCCCGAAAATGGTACTATGGGCAAAATGCTGAAAATACCAGAACAGGTGAAAATGTGCCCCGAAAATTCAGAGCATCCCCAACTTCTCTCCTCCCCACTGGGCGCTGTTCTTCGATGCCTGTGTCAGCAGAGATCCGTAGGGGACACAGACCAGACCATAGCGGGGGGAAGAGAAGATTTCAGCTTTGCAAGGCGGTACGGAGAGCTGTCAGCTGTCACAGGAACCGATCTCTCCTCCTGCACCGCCCCACTCGGCCTCCTGTGACAGGCGGAGAAGTCAGGCTGGAGTCAGCTGTCACAGGAGCTGATCTCTCCTCCTGCACTGCACCGCTCAGCCTCCTGTGACAGGCGGAGAAGTCAGGCTGGAGTCAGCTGTCACAGGAGCTGATCTCTCCTCCTGCACTGCCCCGCTCAGCCTCCTGTGACAGGCGGATCTCTCCTCCTGCACCGCCCCACTCGGCCTCCTGTGACAGGCGGATCTCTCCTCCTGCACCGCCCCACTCGGCCTCCTGTGACAGGTGGAGAAGTCAGGCTGGAGAGCAGGGAGGAGTCAGCTGTCACAGGAGCTGATCTCTCCTCCTGCACTGCCCCGCTCAGCCTCCTGTGACAGGCGGAGAAGTCAGGCTGGAGTCAGCTGTCACAGGAGCTGATCTCTCCTCCTGCACTGCACCGCTCAGCCTCCTGTGACAGGCAGAGAAGTCAGGCAGGAGAGCAGGGAGGAGTCAGCTGTCACAGGAGCTGATCTCTCCTCCTGCACTGCACCACTCAGCCTCCTGTGACAGACGGAGAAGTCAGGCTGGTGAGCGAAATACAAAACACTCAGCAATCAGTACTAATCACTGAGTGCTTGTAAATAACTGAGGACATGCTTACTGTGTCCCCAGTTATGAATGAACAGGAAGCGCTCTACATCACTTCCTGTTCGTTCATGGTGGGGGACATAGTAGCTCATACTATCTCCATGTGTGATGAATGAACAGGAGCACTCAGTATAGAGGATTCCTGTTCAATCATATCAGGGGCTGCAGAAAAAGAAATTTAGGACTCTGTGTCCTCAATCTCTTTTTCGATTTTAAAAAGGGAAATATCAGGGGTCTGTTTAGATCTGATATTTCCCCAAAGCCTCTAACAATAAAGTAAAATTTTTTCACTGGAGGGAACACCCCTCTTCTGGATCCTGAGAGGACCCCAACACTTGACAGCCAATAGGAAGTGTCCATGTCACACAGGCAGTGATGTGGACATGAATAAAAGAATACCCCCTACTGTAAAGTGGAGGGAAGACCCGGGACTGGAACATCATGTGACCACAGGTTTACAACGAAAGGGGCTTCTAGGTTTTATTTTGTGATGCCAGCGATCTATTGGGGGACACACAGAGGGAACCCGGAGATCACCTTTAATGATCTGGTAAAGTACAGACATTTACCCCCTTCTCTTCTCCCCCACACTGCTATGGCTGTACTGCAAGGTAGAAGCAGAACCGATCACATAGACCTGCTTTCCAGACCCAGATTTGCAAGTCTTTGAACGGAGGATGTGGTCACACGGCACACCTTTCACTTCACTATTTCATTAAAAACAATTCTAGAGTAAAAAGATGCCGGAGCTCCGCAGAGAGACCGCTGCTTCCACACAGAGGGCAAGGGTCCTTCTCTGCAACATGCGGCAGGGGACAGGCTTTCCTACTAAGGCTGTGGCTACATTCTAAAGCAAGGCTTTAAAAATGTCACCTTACCATGTCAGAGATGTAGAGCAGCTTGCGTTGTTCTTGGAGACAAAAGCCGACCTGTAAGGCGCTCTAACCGGTTCCTCGTTCTCAGAGTCCGACAAAGGCTGCAGGCGCTAAAGGAAGACAACACCGTGTTAACAGAGGACCTGTCTGACTTGGACACATGAAATCAGAACTTTGACACTAGGTGAGCGACAGCATGGGACAGGCAGCCTGCAAACACCCGCGGGACACCACACATTAACTATCTGAGCAAACATGGCACTACACACCAACGATGATGATTTTTTCCTGCAGCAACTTCTCCCGGCCTTCATTAGATGGAGTCAAAGAGAAGGCAAAAAAAAAAAAGCGATCATCAACATGGAACTAAGCCCCGCCCCTGCAGAGCCTCAGTAGCCATTTGAGGCTTTTAGTATGGCCTGGTAAAAGGTGGGATTGAGGCGTGCCCCCGAATCCATGTGTCATGTGTGCACTGGGAATGAAGGGTCGCCCCCAAGAAGTAGCCAAGGATGCTGGATTACTCCAATCACACTTATTGCAGAGAAAAGGAGCATGGATCTGTTCCAACTGCAAGCGCCCCATTCACCCAGAGCCCAAGGACGCCGCTAGACGCGGTCCATCCACAACTCATCAACATACATAAGGATAGGCCACCCCGGGGAGACGACGGCCATTTGTTAAACCTCTGGAAGGATTTTCCTCATAGGTGCGGATTACCTTTTTGGCCGCGTCATCCAAGGAGTTTTTGGCCGGAGATCCGTCCCATTTGTCAACTTTTACCGGCTTGTCGTCAACTTTCCACTAAAATGACGAGAAGACAGAAAACACCATCAATCCAGAGCATGTACTCCTTCCATTACACCGCTCTACCCAGTCACCTTCAACACAGCATGCTGGGAGTTGTAGTTTTTTGAAAACAATGGCCCCCTGTGTGCCCCGTTCACCCCGCACCGTTGTGTAAACATGTGACGCACAATGTGATACAATGCAGTGATACAATGCAGTGATACACATTTCACATAATTAATTCCCACAGCTACCTCCTCATCTATCATTTCCCCCTCCTCTTTTAGATTGTAAGCCCTCAGGGGCAGGGCCCTCCTTACCATCTTGTCTTGAATGGTATTGTGATTGTAATGTCTTCCTTATATTGTAAAGCGCTGTGCAAACTGTTGGCGCTATATAAATCCTATGTAATAATAATAATGCGACCCACCGATGTGCATTGAGATGAATGAAGTGACCTTTTGTGATGTTTCAATAAAGTTATAAAAAAGGAGAAAAATAACCAGTGTTATACTTTGTAACAACACATGGCTCCGCCCTCGACACCGCACATTATACGAAGCGTACAGCAAATGGGCCCCTCGATTGTCATGTGTGGTGCCCTCTGTCCAGGATAGGGATTGAGTTATGAAGAACCGTCATCTGCTCTTAAACGGACAGGACTCTGGGATCAGCGCGGCCGGACGTACACCTTTATACCCCGTGTAGACGCCTCTGGCTTTGTATCCGGGGGACGATGGCCTGTCCCTTTAAGAACAGGTCAGGGTAGGCCGAGGAGCTGACAATCAGCTGCTCCCATTCCTCTGTATACTACCATCACCTCCCCCTCTGTCAGGGCCTAGCACACATCTGAAGCCAGTTGCCCATAGCAACCAACCAGGTTTTTGGGAACAGGGAGCTCTAAATGGTTGCCACGGGCAGCAGCTCCAGTCCCCTCATTGCATGACCTGCGTATCAGAGACAGGAGGCCGCCACTCCCCATCCACCCAC
>NW_017308437.1:73529-93441 GCF_000935625.1 Nanorana parkeri | reverse complement strand
GGGGACATTAGAGGTTAAGCTCCTCTGTACAGAGACTGATGTGACTGTGGGGGAGGGGACATTAGAATGATAAAGGAATACAGCTGCCACATCTAAGGATCGGTGAGCCGCAATATACGACATTTTATATTGGGTTTGGATACACATATAATGATATTTTTTCGATGACATTGATCTAAAACCCATTTTTTTTAATTTTAAAGAGAGCAAGTGATGCTTAGAACCCGTCAATGTTTATTTCCTGCCTGTGTCCCATTGGGGAGATTTCCCTCCACTTCCTGTCCTGTAGAGACAACAAGAAGTGAGAGGAAAGCCAGTTAATTGTCACCTCATCGGACGATCTCCGTTCTGTTCCCGATCACTTCACTAGCGGTATTCCGGCCTGTTTTGTTTTCAGCCGCATTGGCTGCTCGCTCATCAATATGTCGGCGTCTGTAGTGACTCGGGGTGACCGATGTCTATGCGGACGGGAAGCAAATGTTCTGTGCCCGGCATGAACGGTCAGGGGGATTTATATGACGATGGCGAGCCGCCAGACAGCGCTGGAGAATCCCTCGGTCACCTCACCCTTGAAAATGACGTATGTACACGGCGGTCTGCAGCTTTTCCCTCCGGGGATACAGCGCGCTATTATCGGACGCGGTGGAGTATATAATATAAATGGCCGCTCCCCATCACTTTACACCCATGTGCCACCAACAAGCCCCTTCCCTTATAAACAACACCCCGTCCTCATTTCTCAGACTGGTGACACACCGGAGAGGAAATGCCAGAAGCAGATAAATTGCAGAGCTGTAGAAAAGGTTGACGCGTTTCCAGGTCTTTGTTTTTTTAAACGTCTGAGAAATTCCGGGAGCCAATCAAAAAGCGGCAGTAAAACAAAATCGTGAAGCGCCATAAAAATTAATTGACAGGGAGAAAAAAAAACCCAGTTTTTTTTAGCCCAGTCATATGACCTGACAAAGTCATGTGACCAGCTCTCCTGCAGTCATGTGACACGATCAGTGGAGAGAACTCCATGGGACACTGCAAGCGCCTCACCTCGGGCCTGCGTTCATGAATGGGCCATAAAATGTGGGGGGCATCTTTAACATTAGTGGATAGCAAAATTTACTCTCCGTTATAAATGGGCCCCTAGCAGTAGAAGTGGCATTTAGGGCCCCTTCTCACTATAGCACACGGATCATTGGTCCAGAGGTACTGCATACAGTCCCCCATAGAAGTCAATGGCTGTACACAGGTATATATGTCAGTATTTGTATACAGCCCCTTATGCGTAGAGACGTAAATCCGACAAAATGCTTCCGAGGAATCCACATCCATACAACGCGATACAAGTCATTGGCATTTCAGCCATGTTTTTCATTCATGACTCTTTGTACAATCAGCCCTCAGCCTGAGCGACTTACAACATGACTTCTCGGCACCATGTAGTGTATGAGGGGAACTGGACATGGATGTCCCTTGTCCTCCATGACGTTGATCCTGGCCATGCTCATTAGGAATGCCCCCTCCATGAAGGGCGTGGAAGTGGCCGGCGTCCCATCAGGTTTAGTTTTTTCCACAGACATTTTACTCGGGGTCGCTTCATACCACACCCAGTGCGTTCCGACGCGGTTATTGGCTGAAACGCACTGGATCCCATAGAGCAGGGGTAGCCAAACTCCGGCCCTCCAGCTGCGGCGGAACTGCATATCCCATGAGGCACTGCAAGATTCTCACAGCCACAGACATGACTCCCGGAGAGAGATGCATCATGGGATTTGTAGTTCCACCGCAGCTGGAGGGCCGGAGTTTGGCTACCCCTGACATAGGGCAGTCCTCCCTGCGTTCTGGTCATGTCATGCTTTACTTTGTGCGGTCGCACCACACTGGGAAGCAGGGCATTGCTGTACCACATGTTTTGGTGCAGGCGATCGCACTGCGGGCAGGAGGCGTGTCTGCGGTGCCATTGACATGTATGGCACCACCACACCAGCACATAGGGAGGCTTGCTCTATGCGATCCAGCCACTAGCCATGCTGTGGTGTGAACCGGCCCTTAACCCCCGATGTCCTTGCGAGCCTTTGGTGGCATATCTGGTCCTGTAGTCAATCACAGCAAGTCCCAAGCTCTGGACATCTCCGTTCCCTCCTCCATTGTCCCTCTTCTGTTGGGTTTCTAGATCTTTGCCATATTTAGATGTATACCTTACCTGCTCCTAGGACTCCCCCTTACTCTGTACCCCTCTTTTTGAATTCCTGAAGACCCCTTTGTCCTCCTGGAATGATTTGCTCATATCTTGGTTGGGCGGCATGTTTGCAGTGAAGAGGACCCTGCTCCCCAAACTTCTGTATTTCTTTACAATCTTGCCTATTACCATCCCAATGTACGCCTTGGGATCTATACAACACCGCGTCACGTCCTTTATTATCAGCACCCTAGACCCCATTGTTATAATTGCACCTGCTCATTTTGCTTTATGTCAGACTTTGTGAAGGAATAAATAAAAATGTAAAAATGAACAGTTTTATTTAAAATTGTATTAATTAATGAGAGGGGGGGGAAAGAGGGGGAGGGGAGAGAGGGGGTACTTGCTGAATGAGATCCTCTACAGCACGGGAGCTACAAGACTGGTAAATGCCTGTGTGTACGGGGCTGTAAGAGACACTCAGTACACCTCATACCCAACACATCTTGTTCTCTCGTCTGTCTTTATTTTCTTGCCGTTGACCAAAAAAACAGAAACATGATTCCACGCTTCATCTGTGTAAACTGATAATAATCTATGGGACAGATTTAAAGCTCAGCTCCAGACAAAATGTTTTATTCCTTCTGGAGAGGACCCAGGAGGGTCAGAGGCTCTGTCAGGTTATGTTTTTTTTATTGCTGTCTGCTCTCATAGGGAGTTTGCCCCTCATATAGATCAAGGAAACCAGGGAGATAGCGCCATCTGCAGGAGGAGTACTAAGGTACAAAGATTCCAGCACATGTTCACCGAATAATAAGGTAGGAATTCACCAGAAGACAATACAGAGTCACCAGTAGAAGATGCTAAGGCACCAGAAGAAGATACAAAGGCACCAGTATTTTCTTCGTATCTTCGTCAGGTGACTTTGTATCTTCGTCAGGTGACTTTGTATCTTCGTCAGGTGACTTTGTATCTTCGTCTGGTGACTTTGTATCTTCGTCGGGTGACTTTGTATCTTCGTCGGGTGACTTTGTATCTTCGTCGGGTGACTTTGTATCTTCGTCAGGTGACTTTGTATCTTCGTCAGGTGACTTTGTATCTTCGTCAGGTGACTTTGTATCTTCGTCAGGTGACTTTGTATCTTCGTCAGGTGACTTTGTATCTTCGTCAGGTGACTTTGTATCGTCTTATTGGTCCTTATTTGCTGTGCTGGTGACTTCAGATCTTGTTATTCAGCTCTGGCACAGCACTGTCCATTGTAATCCCACCAATCATTTAAAGGACAAGTACTGTCAAATTTGGACTTTTTCTGCAGGAGGAGGAAACTAGGTGCACCAAAAAAAAAAGCTCCAGCTCCACCTGATTGGCCAAAACTCCACAACTGCAAGAGAAGCATGCCCTGCACAGGTTACCTCTGAGAACTACAGAGCACTTCAATCCCTCAATGCTATTAGGATAAGGAGAGGGATGGAGGGGTGTTCTGTGAGCCTAATACACCTTGTCCTGGCGACAATGCTGCTCCTTAATAGATAGAATACAGTGACCAAATGTTGTCACCCTAGGACAGGAAGTGTGTTACTGGCAGAGTCACTGGGTAAAGATAAAAGGAATACAAGTATATATGTAATAATAATGCGGCCACCACATCTAAGGACTGGTAAGCTGCACTATGTTACAGTTGTGTTTTTGGGTTTCGATACAGTTTAACACTGAGCGCCATACGTATCTCTCCACCACGGAGGACTCAGAGGAGACCACCATCCAGCCTATGAATCCATCTTCCTCCATATTGATACTATCAAGTCCCAGCCAATCAAATGGCTGTATAGAGGGTCAGCTGACAGTACGGCGACCTCCATGGTGTTCTCAGGTACTTCGTAGGAGTGTACCCATGCCGAGTGGTCACTCGGGGGTGGGCTGATCAGCTCGGGAGGTCAGTGGCTGTGCGGTTCACATCTCAGTCCATGATGGTCCTTCCTGTGGATGTCTCCTAGTTTGCCCTGAGCCTCTAGCAGTTCCTTGGCCGTGTTCTTAAGGTCGTCCTCCAGCTTGGTCGCCCATTTCACAGCTTGTGAGTGTAAGAACTCGTATCTCTGATGAAGATCTTTCATCAAACCCCTCGCCTCTCTCTTTTCTCTGCTGCTTTTATTCTTCTCCAAGGCGGATTCTGGAGAAGAACATTATTATTATCGTATAGGACTTCTATAACACCGACAGTGTACAATATAAAAGGGAGACAATTCAAGACAAGGGGCTTGGGGGGTCCTGCTTGTGGGAGCTTACAATCCAAAAAGGAGCGGCAAGGGACACAAAAGGTTATAATTGAGGAGACGAGTTGAAGGAGATGGGAAATGTTCAGTATTTCGTGAGAGGTGTGATGGACTTCCCGATGGGTTTCAGCTTTCACCTAAAGGCAGACAGAGTAGGAGAGAAGCGTACAGGTTTGGGGGAGTTCCACAGGATGGGATATGCCCTGGAGAAGTCCTAGAGGTTAGCATGGGAGGAGGTGAGAAGGGAGCTAGAGAGCAGGAAGTCTTGGGAAGAGCTGGAGAGATTGGGGTAGGGAGTTCCAGAAGATGGGAGAGGCTCTAGAGAGGTCCTGTAGGTAAGCATGGGAGGAGGTGATGAGAGGGCAGGAGGTCTTGGGAGGAGTGAAGGGGACGGTTTGTCCTCAGTCTGATGTCAAGCATCATTCATCTCACTTCCTCTGAGCTCAGGTTGTCCGGGACCTACCCTAGCTGTTGAAGCCCAGGTTATGAGAGACCGGGGCATCTCTGAGTCTGTGATTCCTACCATGCTACTAAGCTAGGAAGTCTACTTACAGCAAGGTCAGACAGTGATTAAAACCTTTGTACACGGGGTCTCCCATGTAGCTCCTTTGCATAGGAACTCAGCACAGGGATGGTGGGAGCTCCTCATAATGGGCACAGCGGGTGTACAGACCCGGGAACTCAGCACAGGGATGGTGGGAGCCCCTCATAATGGGCACAGCGGGTGTACAGACCCGGGAACTCAGCTCAGGGATGATGGGAGTCCCTCATAATGGGCCCAGCAGGTGTACAGACCCAGGAACTCAGGTCAGGGATGATGGGAGCCCCTCATAATGGGCCCAGGAGTACAGACCCGGGAACTCAGCACAGGGATGGCGGGAGCCCCTCATAATGGGCCCAGGAGTACAGACCCGGGAACTCAGCACAGGGATGGTGGGAGCCCCTCAATGGGCACAGCAGGTGTACAGACCTCAGCGGAGATAGGATGGGAAGCCTTTGTAATAAGCAACTACTGCAATAATAGGAATTGTTTGAAGAATGGACTAATACTCGGTAACCAGAAGATGTACCCAAGTGCAGGTAAAGGATGACCACCTACCCAGAGGAACCTCCACTAGATGGCGCTGTTCTCTCATAGTGGTCAGGACATCGGCTAGGACCTCCTTCTTGCTCTTCCATGGTGAGGGATGAAGCTCTTTCTGAAGCTGTCAATAAAAAGATGACGAAACTTTGGAATTCTTAATACATACTGTAGTTTCAGAGCAAAGCTTTGTGTTAACATGTGAAACATACCTGATGGTTTTGGCTATTTATACAAATACTCTATGTGGGGCCGCATTTGCCAAAACATAGTGCATGTACCATTTTGTTGCCAGCGAAGGGGAGTTAACGCACCGCAACACGTGTTTCCTGCAGGGTGCATTTCAGAATGGATGTCACTGCATTGTACACACTTGTGTTATGTCTGTTGCTGCAACACCATAGTACAGGGGTGTAGGACCTCCGGCCCTCCAGCTGCGGTGAAACTACAATTCCCATGATGCACTTGTCTCCGGGAGTCATGCCTATGGCTGTGAGAATCTTGCAATGCCTCATGGGATTTGTAGTTTCACCACAGCTGGAGAGCCAAAGGTTCCCCACCCCTGCCATAGTACATACAGGCCCTAGATGTCAGTTCAGACATCTGCTTAGGTGACGGAAGGTGACCCCACTACATCTTATGCCTGGGTCAGCCAATTAGGGGTGGACAGACAATTGGGGAGGTGACTGCAGTATATATCCAGGGCCCAAGCCCTTCCCCATTACTCAGGGGGGCCACTCACATTCCTGCCCAAGGTGACACAGCCCTGCTAGTCCCGGACACTCTCTACAACTCACTGAGCTGCTGGGTGAGAGGCACTGGCCGGACCAGCGTGGGTCTAACAGACAACTTCCCTGACCAATGAAAGCCTGAGACCCCCTCCTCCTGTCCACAGCATGACCAATGAACGACAAGCTCAGGGGGCCAGTGAGGTCGGCTGTCACTGTAGAGTCAAGGACAGCCAGCGAGTTAGGTGGACGAGCCGCTTTTCCTTGGGTGGATCCAGTGGCAGCCCGAGATCTACTACTTCCAAGACGAACCTGGGGCTGATGTGATGGTGCTTGGGCCCAGTACAAAAGGGCTGGCTGTACCCCCCCCTATCGGTGGCCCCTCCTGCATATACCTGCAATACTCATGTCTATCTAGAGCAGCATACGGAGCACTGGTCACATGTTGGGGCTCATTACACACACCGTGGATTGGCAGAGATTACCTGGCTCTCCCGAGGGATGTGCGGCTTCTGAATGCTGCCCAGTCTGGGCTCACAATCATGGTACACAAGCATGTGTTTCAGGGCGTACTCCAGAGCGCGTACATTGTTCTGTATACCTGCAATGCACAGAGAAGCTTCAGTCAGGATTACTGCCTATCCTACAGGTTAGGGATGCACCGATACCGATACTAGTATTGGTGCCGATACAGAGTATTTGGGGCGAGCACTCTTAGTCACCCAAATGCTTCGATAATAGAAGTTCCAGTCAGAGGAAGAGCTACTTCTGACCGGCAGTGCTGAGGGAGCATGGAGCCAGCTTCCTTTCCAAACATGAAGCCGGGAGCCACCTCCCTGATTGGCTAGGAAGCCGGCTTCACTTGTTGTTATGCAGCCTGGCTTCCTAACCAACCAGGAAGCCGGGCGGCACGTCATGACTCGCGTCCCAGCTTCCTGATTGGTCAGGAAGCCACGCTGCACAGAAACAAGTGAGGCCGGCTTACTAGCCAATCAGAAAGCCGGACGGCACCTCGTGACTGCCTGCCCGGCTTTCTGATTGGTCAGGAAGCCAGCCAGCCTCGGCAAGTGAAGCCGGTGTCCTTTCGCTAAAACACCCGCTTCACAGGCAATCAGGAAGCCGGGCGACAGATCATGATCCGCCGCCCCGACTTCCTGGTAATCAGGGCACAAGGTACCAGTACTTAGTACTCAGTATCGGCGAGTACCGGGGGGAAAAAACGGTATCGGTGCATCCCTACTACAAGTGATAGATCCCATTCTACCTCAGATCCCACAACTGGTCACAGCCACATGTCTGAGATGATTAGAATGATCATCTGCCCATTGGTGCAACAATAGCCATAACAGCCCACGTGGCTGCTATGGGGCCTGTGGTTTGAAAGGGGCCCTCAAATGTTTCAGTGTGCAGTTCCAGAAAATACAGAGCACCAGTATCCTCCTACCTGCGTGCTCCACCCAGGAATTAAGTTATCTTTTCGTATGTAGGTCACAGATACAAAGACACGCATTGATGGGTTGTTTTCCCATTGCACGCGAATTATCACAGCTCATCCAGTTTACCAGCTGCTCCCATACAGGTGCAAATACACATTTAATGGTGCAACAATAGCAATAGCAGCCTACGCGGCTGGTGTGGTGTCTGGGAGTGGAAGGCCCATCGTGAGGCAAATTAAACAGAAAATCTGTGTGCATGTGAAGAGAACACAAATCCAATCATTGTATCATTCAGGACTGAAGGAGCTGCTGTTGACACCCATCATCCTCTGTTACATTTCCAATCAAGAAGAGCTGACCTCAGCTGTAGAGGAGGAGTCTATGGTGGGCTCTGCATGGTCACTCTCAGGTGGGCTGCGTGGGATCTCAGGTGGGCTCTGCAAGGGGTGTAACTAGAAATCAAAGGGCCCCATACAAAATGTTGCTATGGGGCCCTGTAGGGTTGCCACCTTTTCTTCAAGCGAAACCCGAACACTCTAGAGACGCGCAGAGAATCTTTGGGGAAAATTAGTCGTGGCTTATTCATATCTAAATAGCGCCACCCATTCATATGCAAATATTACAGGTGAGACTATTTTCAGTGGGGGGCCAGTAGCCCCTATCTTAATTTTGGTTGCCTCTGTCTGCCTGACATCTCGTGTCCGGGTTTCTGCTGCCATGAAACCCGAACACAGCATTCAAAACCCGGACTGTCCGGGTGAATCCTGGACAGGTGGCAACCCTAGGGCCCTGTGATCTCTAGTTACACCCCTGGCGATTACCATTCACATTACAGCTGCTAGATGGCGCTGAGGAGCAAAATAAATTCTTATGCTCCTTGGCTGATGAAAGGGATCTGTGATTAGTGACAACCATCCTGAAGTCTCCTCCTGTACATCTGACATCAGCTCTTCCTGATTGGGATTGTGGCAGGAGTCACAGGGGGTTCAGAGGTCACAGGGGTAGAGGGGGGGTCACAGGAGGTGCAGAGGTCACAGTATCATCGGACGACACTTTGCGTCCGATGATTGAAGCGCTGTGCGATGTTCATACGGCGGCCCCATCCTGCCCCGATTATCACAAGGTTGGATCCGCGGTAATTAGAAGAAAGCACCTGTAGGAATTGCGGTAATCGACCGCACGTATTTTCGTCTGCGCATGTGCAGTGTAGATGTACGAGTTTTGACGTACGGAAACGCCACCAACCTTGCGAAAATCGTACGATCGGCCGAAGTTCTCTAACCTGCTGGATAGTCAAAAGTCGATGGATTGTACAGTATTTGCGGTTGTACACTGCCCATCAACCTTACGGATATCGGACGAAAACGCCAATATTCATAAGGTGTATGGGCAGCTTTAGCCTGAAAACCGTAAACGAATGCAAGCGCCACATCTAACACCTGGTAAGCTGTTACAGATTTTGTTTTTGGTTTGGGCTGTAGAAATGCTTTGAATTCGGACCCAGAGCTTCTTATTTTTAGATGCCTTTAGTTTGTGATCTGGTGAGTTGGGATTTATTTTGGAAACATGTTAAGGCAGAACTGAAATTGTACCAAAAACAGATGGTGGCGTATAAGGGCTCAAGCCACAATGATTCAACAATTCACAATTTCATTAACCCTCGCAGTGGCCGGTCCCTGGAGCCTCTCGCCCCCTCCACTGCATCGCTGTCTTCGGCCTCATTCACACGAGAATCGTCCGGCACACACAGCTCCGTGCTGCGTGCACGGCCGTATCAGGCAGCTCCTGGGAAGGACAGGGGCTGCGTGTGATTAGTACGCAGCCCCCATCCTGCTCTATGCGGCCGTGCGCCGCCCTTCGGCACGGCAATGGTTCACTGCAATTTTTGTGATTAGCATTAAAAACAAGTTATGCTCACCTGATCCTAGAAGCCGGCTTACTCTTAAGCTGGCCATACGCCTTACAACCATTGCACGACTTTCGTTGGATAGACAGATCGTACTTGCGACGATTGCAATGCTGAGCGGGCAGTGTGCGGTTGCGCACACCGGCCCGTGCGTCTTTCCAAGCACGCCAACGACCCACCAAAAATCGTAAGATTTTCGGCTGGTTTTCCAGCGTGCTAGGAAGATGAAAGTCGTGCGACCGTACAGTTGATGCGGTCGCACGCTGCCCATACACCTGCCGATTGTCGTACGAGCGATTATGGTACGATAATTGGCAGGTGTATGGGCACCTTTCGACCAGTCCCTGGAGCCTCTCACCCCCTCCGCTGCAGCGCTGTCTTAGGCCTCTTTCACATGAGAATCGTCCGCCACGTACAGCTCCGTGCTGTGTGCACGGCCGTATCGGGCAGCTCCCGGGAAGGACAGGTGCTGCGTGTGATTAGTACGCAGCTCCCGTCCTTCTCTATGGGAGTATGCGGCCGTACCGCCCTGCGCTCACCTCAAGTGCAGGTCCGTACGGGTGCAGGTGTCCCGGCTGAGACGCAGACAGGTTCCATCCTGTCAGCGTACGAGTACGCTCACCTGCACCCGTACGGACGTGCAGGGCGGGTGAGCGTAGGGCGGCGCACGGCCACATAGTCCCATAGAGCAGGATGGGGGCTGCGTACTAATCACACGCAGCACCTGTCCTTCCCGGGAGCTGCCCGATACGGCCGTGCACGGAGCTGTACGTGGGGGACGATTCTCATGTGAATGAGGCCTTAGGATCCTCCAGTCATCACATCTAATATAGTGTATAGGACATGAGGATGCTGACACACATACCATCGCTGCAGCGGAGGAGGAAACTGGCTGAAGGGGGCGCTGTTTCAGCTGCCCAACTTAGAGAAATGAGCACTTAACCCTCGCAGTGCTGGATGGAGCCCCACTGCAGGCGTTAATATATATTTTTTAACTGGAGTTCTTTAACAGAAAAACTTCTACAATCTGCTGTTCAACCACAAGAGAATGTGCTTAGCACATGTGTGATGTCCGGAGTGTCATCTGATCTGTGTCAGACATTAGTGAATTGATGGGGTTTCCCATTTAACATGTGCAGGTGTTCTATCAAACGTTGTGACTGCGTTAGAATGTGTGACCGGTGACGTGGTCATACTTTAACCTAACTCCGCCCACTTTTTCGGCAGGGGAATATATGACCGGCAAAAGGTGAAGAATCCCAACGCTTTCTCAGCTGTTCCAGGGCAGATCGGCATGGCAGATGGTATGTGCAAGAGAACCAATCTGCCCTGGAACAGTTGATCGGTCCTGAAATGTGACTTTGCGAGTGCGATCTGACATTCCACAGAGTCGGATAGAAGTTACATTTCAGGACCGATCAGCTGTTCCAGGGCAGATCGGTTCTCCTGCACATACCATCTGCCATGCCGATCTGCCCTGCAACAGCCAAGAAAGCGTTGGAATTCTTCACCTTTTGCCGGTCACATATTTCACCGCCGAAAAAGTGGGTGTGATTAGGTTAAAATGTGCAACCACGTGACCAGTCACACATTCCAACCCAGTCACAATCTTTGATAGAACTCAGGCACCAGGATTTACATGATTATGTAATCTTTCAGTCCAGGACGTGGACGGTGACCCTGGATGACGCCAGAGAAAATATGGCCCCGTCCGGGAGAGAAAAGCAAATGATGTTATTGTCAGGAGGGGGTTGCTGTGATCGGTAATAAATACCTGGAAGTGTTACGCTGACACATGACTTAGAATGCTGCACTCAGCATGAAAACATTAATCTGATGCTAGATCCAGTTTAAATTCCCCAGTTATCAGCTCAGGGTACCCAGAATGCCAAAAACAACTGCTGATTGGTTGCTGTGGGGTTTTTGCCCGTTGCCTTTTACGCCGCCATCATTTTGAAGGAAAATCTGCTTCCCATAAAAGTGTTGGCGTTACATTAAATGGCTAAACTAACACAGACATGTGGGGGGAATACCTGACTTTGACGCATTCTATATCGTAGTTCCCAGCGGCTTCCCAAACTGAAAGAAACCTTTCTTCCCTGTTCTGGGAAATGCACCCGATTACGTTTCCTCTATTTCCTGCCGTCTATTCATCAGGTACGTCAAATGTTTCAGTGTGCAGTTCCAGAAAATACAGAGCACCAGTATCCTCCTACCTGCGTGCTCCACCCAGGAATTAAGTTATCTTTTCGTATGTAGGTCACAGATACAAAGACACGCATTGATGGGTTGTTTTCCCATTGCACGCGAATTATCACAGCTCATCCAGTTTACCAGCTGCTCCCATACAGGTGCAAATACACATTTAATGGTGCAACAATAGCAATAGCAGCCTACGCGGCTGGTGTGGTGTCTGGGAGTGGAAGGCCCATCGTGAGGCAAATTAAACAGAAAATCTGTGTGCATGTGAAGAGAACACAAATCCAATCATTGTATCATTCAGGACTGAAGGAGCTGCTGTTGACACCCATCATCCTCTGTTACATTTCCAATCAAGAAGAGCTGACCTCAGCTGTAGAGGAGGAGTCTATGGTGGGCTCTGCATGGTCACTCTCAGGTGGGCTGCGTGGGATCTCAGGTGGGCTCTGCAAGGGGTGTAACTAGAAATCAAAGGGCCCCATACAAAATGTTGCTATGGGGCCCTGTAGGGTTGCCACCTTTTCTTCAAGCGAAACCCGAACACTCTAGAGACGCGCAGAGAATCTTTGGGGAAAATTAGTCGTGGCTTATTCATATCTAAATAGCGCCACCCATTCATATGCAAATATTACAGGTGAGACTATTTTCAGTGGGGGGCCAGTAGCCCCTATCTTAATTTTGGTTGCCTCTGTCTGCCTGACATCTCGTGTCCGGGTTTCTGCTGCCATGAAACCCGAACACAGCATTCAAAACCCGGACTGTCCGGGTGAATCCTGGACAGGTGGCAACCCTAGGGCCCTGTGATCTCTAGTTACACCCCTGGCGATTACCATTCACATTACAGCTGCTAGATGGCGCTGAGGAGCAAAATAAATTCTTATGCTCCTTGGCTGATGAAAGGGATCTGTGATTAGTGACAACCATCCTGAAGTCTCCTCCTGTACATCTGACATCAGCTCTTCCTGATTGGGATTGTGGCAGGAGTCACAGGGGGTTCAGAGGTCACAGGGGTAGAGGGGGGGTCACAGGAGGTGCAGAGGTCACAGGGGGTTCAGGGTCAGTGTTAACATCTGGAATGCTTAATAAAACACTGATAGATATGTGATATCTACATGCAGATTATCTATTTAATTTGCCTTGGCAGTCACAAATGGGGCCCCCCTCCACCCCCAGGCCCCCAAGGCAGCCACATGTGCTGCTATGGCTATTGTTAAGCCATTTCCTCTTAGTGATGCTTGAAATCAGGAGCAATACTTGTAGCCATCGAAAGCCAATCATGTTCTCCGGATGTGAACGGCAGAACTCACCGACGGGTTCTATGAAATCAGGGTCGGTCTTCACTTGGTAGAACTCCTCGTAGCCCCGGAACTTCTCTGGGATCTCCGTATGTTCCAGGTTCTGGCTGATATTCACGTCTTGTTCCTCATGGGCGGTGACTGAGCTGGAGCAGGGTGGGGGGTCCGGCAGATCATCCACCTGTATAGGGTATAACTCCGCCCCTGAGTAAAGTCTCAGTGATAAATACAGTGCAAAGACACTATGGTTCACCAATATCATTTCATTTTACCATTTTCCAAGCCAATGAGAGTGTACCATGTGATCGCTGTGACCAATCACAGCAGTAGAGATAGAAAACAATGGCTGCGGGCAGCACTTACCTCTCATGCACCCATTGGCTGGATGACAATGATAAATAAGTATCAATGTCTTCCAGTACCAGTGCCCATTCACCCCTCTACAGTATATGTCAGCTTCATCGTGTCTCTGATCTGACCTGTACATTAACCCCTCACCTCCCTTACCCTGCGCATCTGCCTATTAACCCCTCCTCCCTGTGTATGGCCTGTACATTAACCCCTCCACCGCCTCCTCCCTGTGTATGACCTGTACATTAACCCCTCCAACTCCTCCTCCCTCCCTGTGTATGGCCTGTACATTAACCCCTCCACCTCCCTCCCTGTGTATGACCTGTACATTAACCCTGTAATTAATAGGTTGGACTTGATGGACTAATGTCTTTATTCAACCTCAAATACTATGTAACCCCTCCACCTCCTCCTCCCTCCCTGTGCATGGCCGGTACATTAACCCCTCCACCTCCTCCCTCCCTGTGTATGACCTGTAAATTAACCCCTCCACCTCCTCCTCCCTCCCTGTGTATGACCTGTACATTAACCCCTCCACCCTCCCTGTGTATGACCTGTAAATTAACCCCTCCACCCTCCCTGTGCATGGCCTGTAAATTAACCCCTCCACCTCCTCCTCCCTCCCTGTGTATGACCTGTACATTAACCCCTCCACCTCCTCCTCCCTCCCTGTGCATAGCCTGTACATTTAATCTATCTAGTGCACCAATACCAAACTACGAACTGTGTCTTCTGTAATTGGCATCTCCTGACTGGTGTCCCGCAAGGGTGCTGGTTGCACAGTCTGACATACAGAGAACCACTAGATGGCGCTCCTATAGCTCTATATATTGGATAGCATTCTGAAATGATGGCACGATAAAGACTTTAAAATGTGTCAATTTGATGAAATGATATTGAAGAGGACCTTGTATTATAAGACGTCGGACACTGACCTGCGTCATGAAGACAGACTCAGCGGCAGGTTCGGAGCCAAAACTCATCTCCTCTTCTGATGTCTCCGGTGTCCCGCTGGATTCCTGACTCCACCCCCTGGCTGTGTCTTGCGCTCTCTCTGAAGACGTTCTGATTGGAGGGAGAGGACTGGATGACATCACGCGTCCTGTGATGTCACTCTCATGACCAAACAGTCTCAGGAAGGGATGTAGTGGCGGCTCTATCATCAGAGGCTGCTTAGGGATTTTGGGGACGTGTGTGGTGACCTACCGATTATGGGGATCTCCAGATGAGGTTTTTTGACTGGCGCCATTTTTTTCCGGGTGATTTTCACTCCGAGGCGTTGTTGGAGGAAGCTCTTCAGCAAGTGCGGATCTCCTGTTCGATAAGAAAATGGGATTTTAAAACTTCAAGAGATTCTGTCAACTTGAAAGCCCAACCCACTTATAGTGGTCCCTGCGGCTCCGTTCCTCCATCCGAGCTGGAAATGTGTATCATGGGAGGAGGTGACTGATGATGGGTAGACTCTGACCATCTCCTGTACTATGTCTGCAGTCTTTGACCATCTCCTGTACTATGTCTGCACTCTCTGACCATCTCCTGTACGATGCCTGCAGTCTCTGACCATCTCCTGTACTATGCCTGCAGTCTCTGACCATCTCCTGTACTATGTCTGCACTCTCTGACCATCTCCTGTACCGTGTCTGCAGTCTCTGACCATCTCATGTAGCATGTCTGCAGTCTCTGACCATCTCCTGTATTATTTCTGCAGTCTCTGACCATCTCCTGTACTATGTCTGCAGTCTCTGACCATCTCCTGTATTATGTCTGCAGTCTCTGACCATCTCCTGTATTATGTCTGCAGTCTCTGACCATCTCCTGTATTATGTCTGCAGTCTCTGACCATCTCCTGTATTATGTCTGCAGTCTCTGACCATCTCCTGTATTATGTCTGCAGTCTCTGACCATCTCCTGTATTATGTCTGCAGTCTCTGACCATCTCCTGTATTATGTCTGCAGTCTCTGACCATCTCCTGTATTATGTCTGCAGTCTCTGACCATCTCCTGTATTATGTCTGCAGTCTCTGACCATCTCCTGTATTATGTCTGCAGTCTCTGACCATCTCCTGTATTATGTCTGCAGTCTCTGACCATCTCCTGTATTATGTCTGCAGTCTCTGACCATCTCCTGTATTATGTCTGCAGTCTCTGACCATCTCCTGTATTATGTCTGCAGTCTCTGACCATCTCCTGTATTATGTCTGCAGTCTCTGACCATCTCCTGTATTATGTCTGCAGTCTCTGACCATCTCCTGTACTATGTATTCAGTCTCTGACTATCTCCTATAGAATTCTATGTGTGGCCCTTTGGTCATGTCAGGGGCTCTTCTTGAGGACCCCTGTATGGAGAAAGTTGGCCCCCACTGATACAGAGGTATATAATATAGAATCATGTATTCTCTGTATTGAAGGAAAAGGACTCTTGGTGTATTTATAGCACTGACCACTAGATGGCACTAGCAGGACACCGTAGATCCGCTCCAATTGATCTCCATGTGTGAAGTGACCATTCCTTGTGGCAGCTGGAATCTAGGAATTGAATTAGGTGTTTATGGTATTTTATAAAGTGGACCTGTCACCTTTTTATACATTGAGCTCATTGGACTCCTCCCCCTCCAGATTAAAATTCAATAACTAGTAATTTACCTTTTTCGGTATCTATTTTTTAAGCTCTGACACCCTCCTACTTCGCCTCGGTGTGCATGGCGCATCCTGAGCCACCCTCAGCCCCTTGGTCATATATCCCAGAAGACTGCGGGGATTTTTGCTAAGATTCCCCTCTTCTCACTAAAGCTTGTGTACTGGCAGCGCCGTACCGCGACCGCCCATTGGCATTGCTGATACAATGGCAACAAGTCCTAAACCGACAGCCGGCCAGATCTCTGTATGCGCATGCACGGGATCTAGTGGCATGTCATCAGGGGGCTCCCAATGCACCAAGATTAAAGATGGCGGCACGGGAGAAGCGAGGCCAGAGGAAAACTTCAGCTTAGAAGATTAGAATGTTGTCAGATCGGTGGAAGGTTCTCTTTAATACAAATGGCCGAGTCCGGTCACACCTTAGATATAGTCTGCAGCTCATAGAGCGCTCAGTGTATCAGCTCGGACGATCACCACCGTTGGGATTCCTTTACCTTTCCTGCGTGTGGTCAGTGGATTCCCATGGATCACGATCTCCTCCAATGCTGGGAAGAGAGCCGCAGCCAACAGGTCCTCTTCGTGAGTGATCTAAAAATAAAAAAAATCACATTGTAACAAAAATGAATTCCATCCAAATCAGCGGTGGGGCAACTCCGGCCCTCCAGCTGTGCTTTAACTACAGATCCCATCATGCCGCTGGCTGTCAGAGTCTTGCCATGCCTCATGGGAATTGTAGTTTCATAACAGGTTGTCCAACCCTGATCTAAATACAAGCCATCCAACTGCAGCATAACAAGGCAGAGAGCGCAGCAATGGTGTAGGATCGCCGCTTGAGACCCCCTTACCCAACTCCAGCCATGACCAGCGACGGGGGGGTTAAAGCTGGATGGTGTCTAGGATGCTGGGATCTGCTCACAGGGACCTGCTGTCAAAGTGTGCACAGCACAGCATGCAGCGGCCGAGAGGAAGCAGGGTTCCTCCAACCGGACCAAACCTTACTGACGCGTTTTGAGAAGGGTTTCCCTTACTCAAGTTGCGTGGCATCATCGAGGTCCAGATTCGCTCAATGGAAAGGACTACATATCCGAAGGTCTGAACCTACGTACCATAGACAGGAGGGGTTCTGTAGTCATCAGATGTAGCCGGGAACAATGTGACTGATAACAGTGCAGCACAGGAAGCCATCGGCTCACAAGAACAGATGTAACAAAATGCTTCCGATGGGATATGTAACTGACCAAAAGGGAGCAAATACGAGACGTTCATTGATGGGGTCTACATAGACTTTAATACAAAGGAAAGTACAATTACTGCTAATTAATTCCGGGTTAGTCCAGTGACCAATCAGAGTCCATGTTTGATAAACTTCATGTCTTCAAGTAGAAATGAAGCGAAAACTTCCAAAGTACTAGAGGGTTATAACCACTGCCAGATTATTTTTTTTTGGGGGGGGGGGAGATTTCCCTTCACTTCCTGTCCAATAGCCACAATAGGAAGCGAGAGGAAATCCCTTGAAAGTGAGGGATAGCCGAAAACTAGTGTCCCCATTGGAAGATTTCCCATCTCTTCCTATTCTGGTGACAACCCAAAATTAGGGATTTTCTTTCACTTTCAGTGATAACGGTCACCAGGACAAATGGAGAGTGTGAATCTCCCTTACGGGGATATACAGAGACATCTTTTAGGATATAAGGCACAACGTCCGGAGATAAAATACAGTCTGGATGCCGCCTCATCCTCCATGTCTGCACATACCTTGTTGTCAGCCAGGCTGAGGGTTGTCAGGCTCGGCAATGGAGGGGAGAAGGACTGGATCAGCTCTTCTGTGTAGGACATCAGGAAGCTGGGCAGGATAGAGGAGCTGATGGAGGTCTCTGGGGGCTCCTGTCATACAGAAGGATAATATGATGAGTATAGGAAGAACGAAGACCATGACCAGCCAGTCAGAGGAGCGGGGAGAGGAGCTGGACGTAAGAGAAACGTCCTACAAATGAGTTGAAGTTCTGGCACTGTGGTACCGGCTCCTCTCCTGGACTGAAATGGCCTCCTCTGATTTCACTGCACACTGTGAGCTCCTCACCATGTGCTTCTCTATCCCTGCATTGCATAGAGAAGCACAGAGGCTCCGTTAGGCCTATTTCACGGGGTTTACTGCCTTCTGAAGATTTCCCCTCACTTCCTCTCCTGCTGACAACGGTTTACAGGAAGTGAGGGGAACGTTTCAACAGTAACACAGACGGAAATAAAAAGGTTTCTCTAGAAGGCGAAGGCTACCATATTTCTGTCCGTCCCCTTGTTGAAGATTTTACTAATCATCCAAAATGACGGGTCAATAGCAAATTTCTTTCTTTGATTTGCTCCATAATACTTACTGGGAGGGGATCAGAAGGAGCGGCGCTCTGGACGGAGGGGAATATCACTTCTGCAAACAACAAAAAATAGAGTTAATAAAAGGCCTATTAAAGGGAAATCATCGTAGAGGTGACAGGACAGAGGGCCACTCATCGTAGAGGTGACGGGACAGAGGGCCACTCATCGTAGAGGTGACGGGACAGAGGGCCACTCATCGTAGAGGTGACGGGACAGAGGGCCACTCATCGTAGAGGTGACGGGACAGAGGGCCACTCATTATAGAGATGACGGGACAGAGGGCCACTCATCAAAGAGGTGACGGGACAGTGGGTCACTCATCGTAGAGGTGACGGGACAGAGGGTCACTCATCGTAGAGGTAACGGGACAGAGGGCCACTCATCGTAGAGGTGACCACACAGAGGGCCACTCATCGTAGAGGTGACTGGACAGAGGGCCACTCATCGTAGAGGTGACGGGACAGAGGGTCACTCATCGTAGAGGTGACGGGACAGAAAGTCACTCATCATAGAGGTGACAGTGCAGAGCATCACTAACCATAGAGCTGAGGGGTAGAGGGTCACTTGCCATAGAGGTGAGGGGACTGAGGGTCATTCGTCATAGACATTAATGGACTGCGGGTCACTCACCTGTCCTGTCGGGATCTTTAGTGCTGGGCAGGACCATGTAGTCTATCTTCTCCTCCATCCCCTCAGACAGAGAATTGTCTCCGTCTCTCATGTCTGTTGTCCTATGGTTGCCCTTTACTTCTGTGTCCATGTGCTCAGCCTCTCCTCCCCGCCGGCAGCTCTCAGACTGATGTAGATACGGAACTGCGGTGATACCGTTACTGTCCAGGTTCAGCAGACGTAAACTACAGACAATAAGAATAAATAAGTCGCCGGATGGAACATAATACAAAATCTAACAATAGTTTCCAATGCAGGAAACAAATGTGGAAGTGACGGACTCCTGGACCTAGTGCAGGATTTCAGATTGGCTACAATCAATGCTCTGTGGGTATGGCCAGTCTCACCGCCCAGTACAGAGCTGGACTGAGCACAATTGGCTCTGTGTTGGAGCTCACATAGAATCCTATGCCTGGCCCTATGAGACAACACTCAAACCAGGTGCATGGCTGTGCACGCTGCATCATGGCAAGCAGAGGAGAGAGTCATGTGCTCCTTATACCCAGAACCTCTAGTTTATTCTCAGGACTTGAGTAGGTGTCTAAGATGGTGGAGAACCTAAGCAAAAGCTTAGGAAGGGACAACTATACATTTGCATAGACGTAGTGTTATAAAATGAACATAGACTACTCTCCCGGACGAACCCCCATATTCATGGGCGTGTCTCACAGGGCTGCACCCACAAGCCTCATAATACACGTCTACATCCATGATATGTCTTTACATGCTCTTACAATCTCATCTGTGCAGATTGTGTCCAGACAGTTGCAAATTGTGATGCAGGTTTTTCAACAATGTAC
>NW_017308437.1:35157-72252 GCF_000935625.1 Nanorana parkeri | reverse complement strand
CCCCCCCCCCCCAATAAGCCCAAATATGGGACACCAAAGACACTTTCTGTCACATCACCGAAGACAGTTTACCTTTTAAGACCAGCCAGGCTCACAAACACAGCCGGGTGGGAAAGTCTGTTGTCGTCCAACATCAGAATATCCAGGCAGGGAAACATGGTCATGTCTTCATCATCCCTACATAGAAAGGGCATGTTAGATAATATCTGGCTACGCATTTCATGACACCCCAATGAGCGATTCGGGGTCTTGTTTAGGTCACATGTCTCCTCCCCGTAATCTCTTGACTGTTGGATATTTAGAAGTCTTTCTGTTGATCGCAGATGCCAATAACTTCCTAGTGCGTTACAGCGCTCTTCCGGGTCCTGGTACTGCCCCTGTGCTGAGCGACTTCCCATCTGCTCTGAAAACACAGGCTGCCGCTCGTCCGGCACATCGGCCATTCCGAGAACGCCAGGGAGCGTCACTCTTCCATGTTTCTGCTCAGACATGTAGAGAGTAACGATCTATGTTTTCTTGCTTCGCACTTTATTATTATCAGGCTACCAAAGTAACTGAATGGCAGTGGCAGAGAGGCGAGTGTGCTCCTCCCTGGATACAGCCATTGCTGGCATGCTGCCGAGTTCCTGCACCGTCCGGTGGATGGACATCCTTCCCGGTAGTGTCTGCCTAGTTTCAGCATCTCAGCCACGTGACATCGGCACCGGAACTATGCAGACACTATCGGGGAAGGATATCCAACCATTTGGTACTTTCCTGTTGTAACAACTGACCTCTTGTTGTTGGCTTTTCTTATATGATTAGATATTGGGACCCATCTATAGTCAGGATTTAAGTTTTTTGGCTACGTATGGTCACCGCTGTTTAGAGCAGACTCTCTCAACCGGGGGGGGTGCCTTCTGGCTTCTTGAAATTTTCACAGAGTCAAGCCTTTCCGTGGTGCAGGTCGGCCGGCCATGGAAATTAATGACGCTAATCCAGGGAGGATGGGACCCATTCAGCACAGAGTTTAAGTTTGCCTCCACCCAGGCTTGCTCTGCCTCCCATCCTCTGCCGTGGCTCCCGATGTGATGGGGGGCCCCTGATGTGGGGGGGAGGTGACACAGTTGCTCTGTCCAGATAACAGCACACAACCAATGTGGAACTACAAGCCCCAGCAGTTCTTAACTGCTTCTTTAAATCTCCTTCTAGTCTCCTTCAAGTAAGACCGTGCACCATGAATCCCTCCGCGTCTATCAGTGGAGTAAAGAGACAGATGCAAATGCTCAGAGCTGTTACATTATATCTGGTATTCAGCAGTTAAGAGATCTGTGCACCAATCCCCTGTGCCCCCGCGGTGTCTGCCTCTATCTTCATACAGGAGATGATGATTCCTGAGCTCCATGTTGAGTTTCCGGACACCCTGCGTGAGCACCGGAACCCATAAGTCCTCCCAAGAGGCAGCCCACTGCTTGCGTCAGGGCTGAGGGCTCTTGAGAGGAGTACTTAGGCCGGGTGCTGTCATGTTTTATATACGCTTGGTGTATCTCCGCAGGATTGACTGGCAAAGGTGTGCTCAGTAGGGTTCCATGCAGAGGAATGACAGGTTCTCTTTTACTAGCATAAAACTATTGAAATCATCTTCAATAAAATAATCAGCCATATGCAATCAAAGACAAGAACCATTATCAATGTGTAACAATGAGCGGTACTCACGGAGGTGGAGCGGTCAGGTCCGGGGGCAGCTGAGTCAGCTCATTTCCTGATAGGTAGAGTACTCGGAGTCGTGGGAGTACCCCCAGCTGTGTGATGTCCCCTGGAGACAGGCTGTTGTATGACAGATCCAGTAGCTGGGATTCAAGACAATATACAATGTAATCTATTTAGAGGTTAGTATGTGCAATATACTGTATATAGTGTAATTATATATATACACACACACACATACACACACACCTGAGTGCAATCTAAGTGTCACATGACCTCGGTATACATACACCTGTTCTGAAAGGGTGCAGAGTCTGCACCACACCCAGGAAGGGGCGCCATGAAGACCAAAGAGCTCTCCAAACAGGTCGGGGACAAAGTTGTGGAGAAGTACAGATCAGGGGTCATAAAAAAATATCCAAACATTTAACATCCCACAGAGCATCATTACATCCATTGCCACAGCGATGATGCCGTTCTCCACTGACTGTCACTTCACCATTGCACTTCTCAACTGACCTTTACTGTACTAATGCCGTTCTCCACTGACTGACCCCGAACCGATGCATTTCTCCACTGACTACCACCAATGTATCCACTGACCACGTCTGTATTGTGTACATCTCCACTGACCGCCAATGTAAGGGTGCAATTCTCCTCCCACTACCTCTGTACAGCGCACTTCTCCACTGACCGCCATTCTCCTCCCACTACCTCTGTACAGCGCACTTCTCCACTGACCGCCAATGTAAGGGTGCAATTCTCCTCCCACTACCTCTGTACAGCGCACTTCTCCACTGACCGCCATTCTCCTCCCACTACCTCTGTCCAGCGCACTTCTCCACTGACCGCCATTCTCCTCCCACTACCTCTGTCCAGCGCACTTCTCCACTGACCGCCATTCTCCTCCCACTACCTCTGTACAGCGCACTTCTCCACTGACCGCCAATGTAAGGGTGCAATTCTCCTCCCACTACCTCTGTACAGCGCACTTCTCCACTGACCGCCAATGTAAGGGTGCAATTCTCCTCCCACTACCTCTGTACAGCGCACTTCTCCACTGACCGCCAATGTAAGGGTGCAATACTCCTCCCGCTACCTCTGTACAGCGCACTTCTCCACTGACTGCCAATGTAAGGGTGCAATTCTCCTCCCACTACCTCTGTAGTGGGAGGTAGTGGGAGGAGTGGGTGCCTACAGCACCTAATGGTATAACTGACCCCAGAGTACAATACAGGGCCACAGATATCCACGTGGCACCACTGCTCGTCATCAGAGTATGGTTTCCTCAAGCTCAGAGCCCAGGTCAGGGATCTAATAGGGACTAGAATAGGTTCCTCACCTCGAGGTGCAGGAAATCTCCGGGTTTGATCTTTATACGTTGGATCCCATTCATAGGCAGCTCGAGCTCTCTGAGTTGCAGAAATGTCCGAAAACTCTCTGAAAGAAAACCGAAACAGAGGACAGAGTTACAGCGCCAGTGACGGAGACACATCCTGTGCTTTGTGTTGTCTTTCCTGGTTGGACGTGAAGGTCATACTGTCTCCCAACACCTGAGTGTGCATAACAGCGTCAAATACCAAAGACGTATAAACAACTACAGGGTTCAGTTATTTGATACGGTCATGCACACGGGCCTCCAACATGTCCCCTCCATAAGGTGCTGAATGCTCTGGATTTTGGGGCGTCTGTTTACCCATCTGATTCTGAATGGCACCACAATGCACCTTGCTGACGGGCAGGCGCTGCAGCAAGGTGTTGCAGTAAGGCATTGCAGTGAAGCGTTGTAGCACGGCATTGCAGCGAGGTGTTGCAGTGAAGTGTTGCAGTAAGGCATTTAAATAAAAAACAAAATGAACTGGATACGCGTCAACTTCTTCTACAGCTCTGCAATTCATCTGCTTCTGGCATTTCCTCTCCGAGGGTGTCACCAGTCTGAGAAATGAGGACGGGGTGTTGTTTATAAGGGAAGGGGCTTGTTGAGGGCACATGGGTGTAAAGTGATATGGAGAGGCCATATATATTATGTACTACGCCGCGCCCGCGCTGTATCCCCGGAGGGAGAGGCTGCAGACCGCCGTGTACATACGTCATTTTCAAGGGTGAGGTGACCGAGGGATTCTCCAGCGCTGTCTGGCGGCTCGCCATCGTCATATAAATCCCCCTGACCGTTCATGCCGGGCACGGAACATTTGCTTCCCGTCCGCATTATAAACATCGGTCACCCCGAGTCACTGCAGACGCCGACATATTGATGGGCGAGCAGCCAACGCTGCTCAAAAAAATAGGCCGGAGTCTGTTTTATAGGCCGACCTTAACCAAAGCTGATATTTCACGTTCGGCACCAGAAGGAGGATTAAAAGGTGAGCTCCGGGGACACAAAAACTTTCATTTAAATATATTCTTTAATAGCTACAAAGGATATAAATCCACTTTGTGTTACCAAAATGCCTTTACAAACGCAGATGTGACCTTGTTACTGTAGTAGTGACATCATCAGAGTGCTGCATATAGCCCTTTCTTTCACCCACGTTGGATACCATCGGTTTACTGACCACAAAATCTTTATATTGCATTACCACTTCAGCAATAAATGCTGATTTATTCATATGAATTGATTACTTCTCTTGTTTAACGGTTAAACAAATTGTTCTAATTGAGCTGAAAGTGAATATACCCTGTTTCCCCAAAAATAAGACCTACCCTGAAAGTAAGACCTAGTACTATTTTTCAAGATTCCTGTAATATAAGACCTACCCTGAAAATAAGACCTAGTTTGGTGGTAGCATGTGAGAGGGAACTTGAAGAGCAGGAGAGATGGTATCAGCCTGCAGGGACATACTGTATTAAGGGGATGACGGGACTCCCTCCGGCCAGCACAGTGACAGGGAGCACTCCAGTACCATACTACACTAACTGCTGTCCCCCCTGTAGGCACTGCTTAATGTAATAGGTACTGTACTGTAATGTGTACCGATAAATGGTACTGTACTTTACCGCACTGTCCACTGTCTGATGTCCCCACTGCTGCACTGCTGTCCCTGATGGCAAAGGAAGCAGGCGCTGTAGAAAGCAAGGCTGCGGTGGCGGAGGGAGCAGAGCCGCATTAGCCGATACTTACTCTATAGCGCCAGTTACTGTGGCAGGCGGAGTGACACCAGATAACTTTGGATTGTTGTACATTTTGTTGCACATTAAAAAAATAAGACATCCCCTGAAAATAAGACCTAATGTGTTATTTGGGGGCAAAAAAAATATAAGACACGGTACCTACAGATCCGCTACTTCCATGTACCCACTGATGTCATTTATAAGGCCTAACGACTAGACCTCAAGCTCAGCACTATACTTTATGTTGTACTGTGATGTCTTTTGTGATGGAACTAATAAAAATGTATATGATGAAAAAAAAAAGAAAACAGCAGATAGCAAGGGAAGCACTTCTTTGCTATCTGCCATCATTTAAGGGAGGCGCTCTCTCCCCCATCCCCCAGGACACCTCCCTGAAATGAGAAGGGCGCCTCCCTGAAATGGCTTTTTTCAGGTTGGGATGCCTGTAACACTGTCCCTCCTTCTGGAGGGTGACTACTTTTGTTCTCCATGGTCCCTGTGGGTGTTGCAAAGTAGCCACCGCTCCAAGCTCACTCCTGTGTTGGACTACAATCTCAATACAAATTAGCTAACTAATTGGAGCAATGTCTACATTACAACACACACAGGGACCTTCACCTTTCCCCTCTCTGAACTCTGCTGTATGTTAGACTGCAACACCAAGCCAAATTCAGGTACTTCTACTGCTTGCATTACAAAATATATTTAATCATATATTAATGTAAGTAAAGCCAAAATAGGAAAGGGTTAAAAGACCAAATTAGGTTATTTTTTTGCTGTCGTACCATTGGAAAGATTTCACTTCCGGTCCCAAAGATGCAACAAGAAGTTAAAGGAAACCTCCAGAGGTGAGCGGAATTCCCCTCTTAGACAGCTGTCCCTAGAACAGGTGTCCCCAATGGAACATTTCACCTCAACTCTGTTCTGTGGATTTCCCCTTTGTGTGTTAGTGACAGTGGTAACAGTACAACTAGAGGGACAAATCTCTCTTATGGGGACACAGACAGCAATAACAATTTGACAGAGCCTCTAACCCTCCTCAATCTATCCAAAGTCCTAAACTCACTCCTGTGATGGACTACAATCTCATGTTTAGTTTACTAATTTGTATTGAGATTGTAGTCCATCACAGGAGCAAGCTTGGAGCAGTGACTACTTTATAATGCACACAACGACCATGGGGAACAAAAATAGCCACTCTTCAGAAGGAAGGACAGTGTCAGCACAAATTCAGAGATGATTCGAGGATCTACAGCCGATTGATGCACAAATAAGATACATTTTTGTTAATAGTTAACATACTTGAATGCATATTTAAGAATTCAGTGCCACTAAAATTTTCAGCTTAAGGCCCCATTCACACACGAATCGGCCTGCACGTACACCTTCGTGCTGCGTGCGTGGCCCTACCAAATAGCTGCCGGGAAGGACAGGTGCTGCGTGTGATTAGAACGCAGCCCCCGTCCTTCTCTATGGGGCTACGCGGCCGTACGCCCCCCTACGTTCACCTCATTTGTAGGTCCGTAGGGGTGCGGGTGATCGTATTTATATGAATATCTCTAAGCAAACATCATATAATGTGAAATAAAAATGCTAAAGTGATATGTGAATAAACAAATCGAAAAACAAAAATGTAAATCAACTAATAAAATTGCTTAAGTATAAATAAACAAATAAATCTTCAATAGGCCGTGTGTCCGTGATTTTTTTCCCCTGATTTTTTCTGTATTACAGTGTGCATATAACTGCATCTATCATCACCTGTAATGTGCTGATAGATATGCAGTGGTGTATCATAAACGTGTCCTAAACTTTGTGGTTAAATAGTGTCCAAAATAGTGTCCAAATAGATAGATCAGTGATAGATCTTTTGGACTTGCGAGGAGAGACTAAAATTAGGACGTACTCCCGGAAGCAATCCAAAGGGCATCTTACCATCACCAGGGGACTGTTATCATCGGGATACCGACATCTCTTTTTGGGACCAGGACCGAAAGTATATTGCAGGATCCCACGGAAGGACGGAGCAAAGACCATCTCCTTTCAGCCATCACGGTGGAAGAGAAAGCTGACTCCCTCTCGGCATCTGGTGAGTGCAAGCCCTACGGGGACCCATCGCTTCTCCGACACACCATCCCCCAGGATACGATTATCTTGGATACACATATTCAAGCTTTTTGCCTCTTTTGGATTGGAGCACTTTTGGACACTATTTAACCACAAAGTTTAGGACACGTTTATGATACACCACTGCATATCTATCAGCACATTACAGGTGATGATAGATGCAGTTATATGCACACTGTAATACAGAAAAAATCAGAGAAAAAAATCACGGACACACGGTCTATTGAAGATTTATTTGTTTATTTATATTTAAGCAATTTTATTAGTTGATTTACATTTTTGTTTTTCGATTTGTTTATTCACATATCACTTTAGCATTTTTATTTCACATTATAAGATGTTTGCTTAGAGATATTCATATATATTTTTATACCACTTATTGTTGGACTCTCACTTCACTCCAGGAGACCCATAGCGCTCACTATTCTAAAACTATTTTGTGAGGCTTATCTGGCCTTAGTTCCAGCAGCTTGCGGTTAACCCTTACTCTCTGTGAAATCTCCCCCTTGGGGTCTGTTTCGTAGCGCAGAACACTCAACCTTTTTTTTGATCGTATTCATACGCCGCCGGAATGGATCCTGTATGCGTCCCGGCCAGAAAACCTGCACATCTACGGACCTGTAAATGAGGTGAGCTTAGGGGGGCGTACGGCCGCGTAGCCCCATAGAGAAGGATGGGGGCTGTGTTCTAATCACACGCAGCACCTGTCCTTCCCGGCAGCTACTTGGTACGGCCCCGCACGCAGCACGGAGCTGTACGTGCAGGCCGATTCGTGTGTGAATGGGGCCTAAGAGTTTCTGCTGCATTTTGACAAAATCACTCCACTCATCCCTAACAGACACAGGCACCGGATATCTGTAATAATTAGAACTGAAGTAAAGGTGGAGATGTATCCCAAAATACCCAACCAGGCTTCTTTCAAATGAAAACAAGGAATCTGCCAGATGAAGATGCACTCCAAACATCCAGTCATATTTTTGTTCTATGAAGCATGGGCGGACCATCTGTCTACCACTGAGGCTGCCCCAGGGTCCAAGGCTGTGGGGGGCCTACTTAGATCTGGTCCCGGCAGTGGTTTAACAACTCGGAGGACTGGGACAACTGCCTCGGGCACAGAGATGGGAGGGCAGTGGCAAGCGTGCCAGATGGCGAACACAAGATGAACAGGAAAATAATAGGGCCATACTCTGGTCTCGGGCGTGGGGACCTAGCGAGCAGTAGCCGCCTAATATTGCAGAGAGAGAGGGACGCATGGTGCCTCTGACTGGGTTAGTGTTCCTGCAAATGAATTTTTTTTACAGCCTCCCCCCCAAGCTTTCTCTGGCCATGTGAACTGAGAACAGCCAGGAGGATATTATCAGACAGCTGAGGTGACTACTTGCCATTATAGAACATAGAAGAAAACATAGTTGAACTTAAAAGTTTCAAGTTCAACTATGTTCTATTCTAAGTTCTTTAACAGGCTATCACACACACATCATCCCTTGCTGCCATCCGCCACATCTGCCCTGCTAAGACCCTACACATCTGCCCCTGTTGAGACCCTCCATCAAGCAGGCACCCAGAGCAGAACATGGACCTCAACCTCCTGGCAGCCTTCTGAGCAGCCACAGTGGTCCTGTATAGAGCTCCAGCCCGCAGATCACTCCGCTTTCCACCGGCCCGTACAGCTCCTCCACTAGCCCACATATCTGCCCCTGCCTCCCTGGTGAAATTCCCTTGCATCTGCTCCTGGTGAGACCCTCCGCATCTGCTCCTGCCTCCCTGTTGAGACCCTACACATCTGCCCCTGCTGAGATGCTCCGCATCTGTCCCTGCTGAGATGCTCTGCATTTGTCTCTGCTGAGACCATCTGCACCTGCCCTGGTGAGACCCTTCCCATTTGCCCCTGGTGAGATCTTCCGCATCTGGTCCTGCTGAGACCCTCCACCCAAGATATCAGGCTGGCACCCTGAAGGTCGCCACCTGTCTCAGCGGTCACTAACTGCAGCTTCTGTCACAGCTTCTGTCATAGAAGCTGTGACAGAAGCTACAGTCTGTCGAGTGCTCCATAAGGCCTGCCGGACCTCCCTGCGTCCTATGGTCCGGTGCATCTTATGGACCACAAAATACGGTATATATATTCTACTTTACTTTTTAAACCCTTGACAGCATTTATTATT
The DNA here is from genome assembly GCF_000935625.1 of Nanorana parkeri. Classification (NCBI taxonomy): domain Eukaryota; kingdom Metazoa; phylum Chordata; class Amphibia; order Anura; family Dicroglossidae; genus Nanorana; species Nanorana parkeri. The sequence continues at coordinate 63,166 of NW_017308437.1, read as the reverse complement.
CCAGTTTTTTTCCAGCTGGTGATGTTCCCTAGTGTAATACTCTTATTTTTTGACCAATGAATTACATCTAAATGCAGGCAGAAATAAAAAAATACAAAGCAGCTCTATATTCATCAAAGTGCTCCTCCCCTGGCTGCTATGGTTCCTCCCGCCAGCTCGTACATTCTGTAATGGCATATAAGCTGTGTGGGAAAGGCATAGAGAGGAGGCAAGGGGTAAAAAAAAAAAAGGAGAGCTTGGCTCTGGGAGGGCTTGGCCAGCATTTAAAAAGGCAAGATTATATACTTTATCTTAGGTATGAAAGGTATTCTTATGTAAAGTGAAAAAATTATCTAATTTGCATGGTTTCATTCACGCTGGAAATCTGTGGTTGTCATTTCATTATTATTTTTTTACTATTATTTTTACTGTTAGATCAATAATTTGCTGTCCATCCTTTTTTTATAGATGAGTTTAAGTTCCATTTTTTCAAATTCATAGTATTTGAGCCCTGGTTACTGAGGCTCATGTTCTTGTGTAGGGTGAGGACACTAACAATTAATAAAGTGAACAATGTCAGCCATTTGTTCTGGAATACCAGTACCTGCAGAATTAATTTGAAGTTGTAAAATTTCTGTATCTTAAGGTGGCCATACACTTTACAACCATCGCAAGACCTTAGTCTTGCGATGGTTGTAAAGCACTTAAAAAAACGTACTATCTGCCCATCTTGGACAGGCAGATCGTACTTGCGATCATCGCAATGAGGGGCGGGCTTGCAAGCACGGCAAATGGGCAGTGTGGCGTGCGCACACAGGCCCGTTCGTCAGTTGTCGAACAAGCAGGCCACTCACTCGCCGAGAATCGTACGATTCCCGGCGGGTTTTCCAGCCTGCTTGTTCGATGGAAGACGTGCGACCGTACAGAAGAAACGGTTGCACGCCTTCCATACACTGTACGATTCTCGTACGATCGCGGGATTTCCCGCGATTCTCGTACGAGAATCGTACAGTGTATGGGCACCTTTAGACTTAGTACAACTATCTGGTAGTTCATTTGACCACATATGTCTCACCATTTTGTCAAAGCAAGGTTGCCTTCAGGTGGGAATATATGCTTTAATGTTATAGCAGGAGAGGGAGCAAGGAACTGAGGTTCCCTTCCCAAAACAGCCTGATACTAAAGCCATTGGGTTGTTTGCACCACTGTTACTCCAAGTAGGTATTGCTGGTAATTTGGGGGTCCATAGCCTATTTACCTGCCCCCAGTGGAAGATAACACACTGGCTGCGCCTCCCACAGCCACAGCTGCCTCAGCCTTGATAGAAATGCTTAAAGATATCAAGTTCAAAAATTGCTGAAACCCCTCTGTGCCACAAAGGTGCAACTACTAACACAAAAACCACACAATATCATGATAACTATTTAAAGAAAGTTTAATTTGGAAAAGCTTCATTCATCACAAATAAATATCACACTATAGAAGCACTAGACATATCCGAACAGAGAGAAACAATACCATAGAACAGCCCTACAGACTATAAGAAGACAGAACTTCAGTGAAACGCTGCACAGTTAATGATGAATACAAATGTTTCATGAGCTCTTTGGAACTGAAAATATTTAAAGCTGAACTAGTCCAGGCAAACAACTAATTACACAGATAAAATACACAACAGGGAGCTGTTTTACCTGCCAAATAGGGTTGCCACATAGTTGGTGTTTTAGCAGCCTGGCTGGTAAAAATGGGACTCGTTGCCAATGTTAATAATAGAAAAGGTTTTTTTTTTTCTTAGAAAAGGTGGCAACTCTACTGCCAAAGCAGTTGTATTTTTGTTGATCTAGTCCTGAGAGTTACACAGCTCTACCCCACAGCAAAGCTTTGCCTGACAAAGGAGACCTGATCATTCTCTGCTGCAGCTTCACTTTCACTTGCTGGACTCCTTCCCACCCCCTCTCTGTGACTGGACAGTGAATGAGGAAGCACCACAATGACTTGCTTGTTTTTTTGTCGCTCTGCTCTCTCCTCCCATCAACTTGATTCTTGTGCTGCTTATCCCACCTTCTCGGAGCTTTGCTGTATAGTCACTACCAAAGTCAAATTCAGGTGCTTACAGTGCTAACATTTAAAAAATAGATTTAATGAATATAGATCTGCAGCAATTTGTGCGTGTTTAAGGTATGTCTGTGTAGAGTTCAGCTTTAAAGCCCTACTCCAGCAAAATCTTTATTTTAATTTTGAAAAGAGTGGGGAAGGCAGAGAACCCCTCTTAAATTTATATTGATTTATGTCCCCATTTTGTAGATTTCCTCTCACTTTCTTCTGGGTAAATCTCTACATTAGGGACAAAGACAACAATGAAAACCCAACTTCCAAACCCTTCCCCATACAACCCAAAACTATAAAAACACTTTTGGCTGGAGTTGCACATTAATTCCTTGTTGGTCTAAAACTACTTCTGTTGTAGGTTCAGTTACTGTTTGTTGAAGTTTTAGCAACATTACTTCAAGTTAAAGAGCTTACAATTGATGGCCCTCCTGTTAAAAAATAGCTCTGTTTACAGATCAGCAGCCAGAGGTGACCTTCAATAATGTACACAGAGTTTCGGGATTCTGTCTTCTCCATCCGATGAAGAAAGATGAGGCAGGAATCTCTTCTCCAATTCGTAGAGAGCACTTACAGGTCTTGGCATAAGGCGATTTCCGACACAAGTTTCCAGGTGAAAATGTTTTGTTTTACCCAGGTTGGTTCTAAAGAAAAGTGAAAAAAAAAAATGAAGTCTCCTGTGAAATTATTTGTACTCTTGAGGATGTGCATCTCTCAGCTGACCTAAAGCTAATAATCATTCAGTAGTTACAAGGCTCCTTGTGGCTCTGTCAAGTACATAGAAACCTACAGGCCTAAATTAGCCTCCTTTGGCTTAGGGGTGCCTCGTAGCTGAAGAGTTTCTTAATTAAAAGAACACTTGTCTTTCAAGTGAAGAGGAATAAATGAGGTAAAATGTACAAGCAGCCACTAAACATATTATTTATCTGTTTTCACAGTATGGAGCATTATTTTTAACTCTTTCCTGATGCTCTTATTTGTCACTAAACCGGTTAAGCTGAAGTCTAGTAAAGCAATTTATGGGAATACTGCACATAATTTACTCTAAATTACCCATATTCTATGTCCTTCTGGCTGCTGGTTACTTACAAAATTTTCCTTTCAGTTTAGCCGACTCACTGCAGTATGCTTCCCGCACTACAGGGGTTAAAGAAGAACTCCAGGCAAAAAATATATTAACCCTTGCAGAGGGGCTAGCCCCATACTGCAAGGGTTAGATGCTCATTTTAGTCTAAGTGCTAAAACAAAAAAGTTATACCCACCCAATCCTCAGAACCAGCTTGCTCTTAGACCAATCCTACCAGCCTTGCTCCCCCTCCGCTGCAGAGGTCTAGGTATCCTCGAGTCATCATGTCAAATATACTGTGTGTTGGACACAGGGGCGTAACTACATATCACAGGGCCCCATAACAAAATTTTGTAAGGAGACCCCCCCCCCACAAAGTATCATTTTGGTGTCACCCCTTATGAAATGTCGGGCACTCGTTCTTGGACTGAGAGCCCGACAGTGTCAGGAGAGAGGAGGGGACCCGGCGGCATACCGTATCCTGCCGGGTGAACGTCCCCTCCTCTCTCTGTCGGCGTCCATCACCAAGATGGCCGGCAGCAGGCGTCAAAAAGACCACTGCGCATGCGCGACCCCGGGTGACACCCAGCCTCACGACGCCACTGAGTGCATGCACAATGTTTTGTGATTGCACTACACCTGAATGCAGGACATTATATTACCATGCATTCTGGTGAAACCAATGACATGAATAGCACTGCCAATACCTACACCATCCCCCCGTCCCCCAGAACGCAAGGAGACTTTGTGTATGCGATCTCTTGAATTCTGGGCAAGGGTGTAAGTGAGCTTTTAAGATTACAGCCGTTAGAGGAGCAACAGTATAAAAAGAGGACAATTACAGCAATATATGTGAAGGTGTAAAAGGGTTTTAGGGCTTATTCACACAAATTACTGTGCGTTCCAGAGTGGTAGCTGGAACGCACTGCATTTTGGGGCATTCTGGGATGGGAGGGGGCGTGGCTGTGCATTGAAAATAATGGCACCGCAGCCATGCCCCACCGCATTCTGGTCCAGTGCGATCGCACTGGACCGGAATGCCGGGGAGAGCTTAGTGTGCGATACAGTGCATTCTAGCATCTACCGCTTTGGAACGCACTGTAATTGGTGTGAGCAAGTCCTTAGAAACAGAGAACAGGAAGAGTACTGACAGGCACAGCAATGAATGACCCAGCATGTAGCATACAAGACTTCCCAGGTGTCTGCTGGCTTTAATAGCCTGCAGACACCTGGGAAGTCTTGTCACAGCACCATAGGAGGTATTGGCAGTGCTATTTATGTCATTGGCTTCACCAGAATGCATGGTAATACAATGTCCTGCATTCGGGTGTAGTGCAATCACAAAACATGTGCATTCACTCAGTGGCGTCGCGAGGCTGGGTGTCACCCGGGGTCGCACATGCACAGTGGTCTTTTTGACACCTGCCTGACGTCACAGCCGACTCCACCCAGTTGTTATTTATTGGCCGGGACCTACGAGAAGACTCTGGCAGGTGCCGGCCAATAGGAAACAGGATGTGCGTCGTTTTTTTTTCCCTTTAAAATATTTTACATTTTTTTACATTTTTTCTACATTTTTCTCATTTATTTAACTTTTTTTCTATTCTGCTCGCTACCATGGAGGTACTGAGCAGAATAGCCAACCAGAATGCCGCTTGCGGCATTTGGCTATTTACTTATTGTGAGCTTACTTATAGAGTGAGCTGCCGGAGTTTCGGCTTAGCCGATCCAGATGTTGGATCAGCTGAGTCAAACTCCTTCTGCACTTCGGCTCAGCCAAGTATGTTCGGCTGACCGAAGGCAGCCGATGTACGGCTGATTTTAGCCGAGGTATGGCTGAAATCAGCCCTACAAGGCTGAAGTGAATAGCCGAACAGCGTTAAACTCACTTCTGCTCCGTTATTCAGTCGGTGAATAACCCGCATATAGTTTGCGCACGTATATAACACTATATGTGAAACAACTGCACGGATTTCGCTATTTTGCAGCTATTATATAGCCACAAACGCGCTTAATCCTCTGGATTATCGCGCTTGCACTATTTTGGGGGCCGTGCGGTTTCGTACCATGCGGTCCCGCAACAGTCTGGACAAAGCACATAAAAGTGCATTGTTTTTTCTGTTTAGAGTGGCTCTGCTCGTATTCGGACAGCCGCTCCAGTGTGAATGGAGCTTTAACCCACGCGACCCCCAAAATACTGCAAGCGCAATAATCCGTCAGATTCCGCACGTTTGCGGCTATATAATGGTCGCAAACGAGCGGAATCCGTGCAGTTCAAATATAGCATTTGCGTCCCGTGCGGGTTCCCACATGAAAAACCGCAGGGAAACGCAAACGCTGTAAGTAAATAGAGACTAAAAGGTTAAAAATCTTACTATTTACAGCTTAAAGAAAAAAAAGTAATTAAATTAACTTACCAGCATCAGGGCTCCCGATCACCAGGTTCCAGTAGAACTCCTCCAGTGGGGGGCCAGGGCCGGATCTCAGTGGGGCCCCCCCAGCATGAGGCTCTCGTGCTTCCGTCCCTCCATCCGCCCTCTGCGGTAGGTCCGCCCCCATCCACTGTGACACGCCCCCACCTCAGAGCTCTTTTCGGCCGCAGCGCTGTAAGAGATCCCGCTCTGTTAAAGCAGCAACGGCAGTGTACAGTGGGCCCGGCCGGAAGGCAGGCTACACTGCCGTCGCCGTTTTATCAAACCGGCATCCCCTTCCATGCGGGCTGAAAAGGGCTCGGGGGTCGCTGACGGGCCCCATCTTTGACCCTTGGGCAATGCCCGTATGCTCAGTCCGACGCTGGTAGAGGCCCGGCCGGGAAGATTGTGAGCTCTGCTCCTGACCGGGCCCCCGTCTGTTGCGGGCCCCATAGCGCCCACATGGGTCGCTATGGCGGTAGTTCCGCAACTGGTTGGACATAAGGATACAGAGGAACATCACTGCAGGAGGAGACAAGCTGGAGGGAGCTTTGGGTTAGTTCACACCATAAGCAGTGCATTCCGGTCCGATTCTGGCCAGAACGAATTGCTTCGCATTGCGGCCGACTCACTTTTTTTCCAGGCTGGAGGGTGCGTGGCGGGCCATTGAAGTGCCTGCAGTGTTGCAGCATTTTGAACGTATCGGACCGCACTGCAGGCACAATGTGCCTTGCGATCCCGTGCAGGCGATCGTATTGTGGCCGGAGGGTGTGGCTACAGTGCCACTCACTTCAATGGCCAGCCACGCCCCCTCCAGCGCGGCAAAAAAGTGAGCCGGCCGCAATGCGAGGCAGTGCGTTCCGGACAGAATCGGACCAGAACGCACTGCTTATGGTGTAAATTAACCCTTTGTGACAGCCAGCCAGCTTTGAGGTTCGGGTGAGCATAACTTTGTTAGCATCTAGATGAAAAACCTTTTGCCGTGCGGGGATAGCCCCACAGCAATGGTTAATACAAGTTTTGCACAGAGTTTTTCTTTAAGAGCAGAGACTGGGACTGTGAAGGACTCCCTTCATTCGTTCTCCCTTTCCTCTCCCCTCACCTATTCACAATACTACTTGTAATACTTTCACAGAACACAAAATGTTCTGTGAACAAGGAGGGAAAATCCTGCCATTAATTTTCCCCTCCAGGATTCACAGAATGCCATTATTACAAATGAGGAATACTCTTCTAATTTTGGGGATATATGATAGAATGAGGCATGTTAATTTTTATTTTAAGAAGGCTTTATTGTTCTATGCTCTTATTAGAGTGAGGGCTTTTTGATTGCTTTAATTCTTTCCCATATAGACTGCAGGGTTATACTGTCCCATTGGTTCCCAAGCCCTATTCCATAGAAGCCATGGTTTTCATACACTGTACCAAATAGCCTGATACACCTAAATGCAGCTTGGAATAATTGGTTCTACAATACTAGGCTATATCTACACTATCCACCAGCGGTTCTGGATGTGCATATGGCCAATGGGGAAGGGTTAGAATCCTGCTCACATTTTTGTTGCTATATATGCTTCCACTGAGGAGATGCAATAGTAACTATTGACATCAGGACAGAACGTGATGTAAAATCCATTATTATACAGTTGTTACAGAAACAAAAAGGTGAGGAGAACCTTTCCATGGGTGAAACCTGGTTGACTGACAAGAGAGTATTTCAAATAACCTTGAATGGAATTCCACTCACTGACACTGTTGTGTCCCCAGGACAGGATATGCTCTGATGGATGGGTGACAGTCTGGAGTAGGTGCTCCTAAGCAGACTGCACATGCTTGCAGATTCCACTAGGTAATGCTAACATTTGATGCTTAGCCTCCATGACTAAAAGAGTTGAAATCCAAAAGGTATGCCAGGGACAGGCTGTAGAGGAAGGATCTAGATCAGGGGTGGCGAACCTTGGCACTCCAGCTGTGCCAAAACTACAAATCCCAAAATGCATCTGCCTCTGGGAGTTATGTCTGTGGCTGTCAGAGCCCTGCAAAGCCTCATGGGACTTGTAGTTCCAAAACAGCTGGAGTGCCAAGGTTCGCCATCACTGATCTAGATGATGCTGGTCATCCTCTAGCCAGGAAATGAGGTTGGCTCTATTTGACTTGCTGCAGCTTCTATTGCAAACTGTAAGAACTTTCAGTACAGGATAGAAGCCTGTACAACAGCCCAAGACTGAATGTAAGGATAAAGTTCAGTTTTAATTATCCTGTGATAGGCTCTTTTGTGTGAAAGACTAAAATTTGTGCACTGAAAGGTACTATTATGAAGCTTTCTGAGTCAGAATCTACTGTTTTATGTTCACTGTTTTCCTCTGTACAAGGCCACTAGATGCTTTGAAAAAAACTCCGGCACCAGTGGCGCCCCTATTCTTTTTGCCGCTTAAAGTGGAGTGGTGGTGTTGTGTCCAAGTTTGCTAAGAGTTGGGTGGCCCTTAGACCTCTCCCCACCAGACTCTTAGAAACCTGGGATGCTATGGCTGTCTGCCGCCCCCTTACGTGACCCAAAGAGATGCCACCTGAGGCAACTGCCTCATTAAAGGGACGTTGTTGTCAGACAGCATCTAGATAAACAGGCATCACCTCTCACATCATGACACTTAAAATGACCTATTGCCAAATCCAAGCAATGTCACATGAAGGCAGGGGTTATGCTGCAGCTTATGCAAATATTAGCTTATTAGAAAAGCTGTATATGTACATCGGAACTTCTCCAGCACTATGGGGTGACAGTGCATGAATGGATACCATCTAGCACCTTGTAACAATCTTAGTTTTAAGTTAGACTACATATTTTATTTAATGGATCCTAGTGGATCTTGTAATGTAAATCACCACCTGTATTCTTATATTCATCAAGGGTTCTATTGGCAAGCTCTCAGCTCTAGGTTACTAGACTCTGCCCTACTCCCACCATGGAGTCTAGGTTCTCCTATAGCATTGCAGTTTACCTACCTGTTTGGATATCCATAAACTATTAATGATGATTTGGCAAGCACTGCCATTATTTACAATATATAAAAAATGATCAAATTTGACTTGTTTTAGGGGTTGTCAGGCACAAGGGATGCTCTCCCATATTTGGTGGGACTGTTCTGTGGCCTCCAATGTTTTTGTTTTGGATTTTTGGCACTGCAGCGGCGGTGTTGGGCTCTTTGCCTCCCAGAGATCCGTACATAGCGCTCCTTAATAAAAAAACAAGTGTTTTTTCTCCTGTGAAATTCCGCCTGTTGCAATACATTTTTACAGCAGCCAAGTGTGTGATTGTGTGTTCCTGGAGAGCCCCCACTCTTTCATATTCGCATTTTCTTGATAATATGTCCCATGCATTGTTGTTTGATAAACTGAGGGAGGTCCACACTGCCTCATATCTAGGAAGCGTGTCCTGATGGGCAGAGTAATTTTTCCCCTCAGGGTTCCAATGGTCTTCTCCAACTGTATTATGGCGCCCTGTGCGGCCGCACGGCTCGCACACCCCTAAGGCCGGCCCTGATAGTAAGGGCGTTTCTGTGTGGTCCGAGGATACAAGGGGGCTGTCCTTTTTTTTTTTCTTGCTCTGCTCTACCTTTCTCCTTGTTTCATTTTCCCTGTTCCCCTTTTGCTAGTGTCTTCACCAGGAAAGATGTGCAGACCATTTAATTTGTAAACTGTTTAGTGCACATGCTAGTTTGCAATGTGATGTCATTCATGTTGTTTGTTCTGCAACCTTGCAGATTGCAATGTGCCCTTAGTAATATTAGGGTGCGAAATTGACACATTAACCGTTGTGCAGCATGCAGAAGAACATCCTGCACTTGCATTGTCAGACCAACATTCTGAAACTGCCATTCTACCGGAGTAGGAAGAGGCCCATTGGAGGGGCCAATGATATACATAAGTAGCCACGGCCTAAACAACCCCTTTGTCCAAACAGGAAACATCCATAAGGATCAGTTCACTTCTTTGGCCCTGTCATTTAAGAAGTGATTGCCAAAGGACTAAACTGCCTGTTGCGCACCTTCTTCTGCCACCTCTGCAAAATAGAGTCTCATTTAAGAAGTGACAGAATAGATCTGTTTATACATTTTGTATACACTCCCAAAATGTAAGAAACATAAATAAAAAACACGTTAGTAATACTGATCCTTCTAAATGACAAAGAACATCCCTTTTGGATTTCATTTGGTTTAGTTCAGGAGTGAAATTTGTGGATCTGACCTGCTACGTACTGCACCTTAGACTGACCACTGGTCCTCAGTGCTCTTTTCAAGACTAGTTTATTAAACAGGTATAGAATAACCCATGTCAAATGGCAGCAAGGAAGAATCAGTACAATTCCAGCAGTGTTCAGCAATGAGCATCAAAGAACTGCAAAAAAACAGAGGTTGCCATGGAAACTCCAGCAAAGAGAACCTCTTTCTAACCTGGAATGTTTTCCTTCCAACGTTTGATATTTGAACATTAAAATTAATGTTAAAAAGTATTAGGGCTAAACTCAACAGGAGATTTTAGTTACATGACAATGAAAATTTTAGCAGCAAAAGCTTTGTAGGCATATGTCTGCACATGAATGTAGGATAGTTTCTTTGATAAGATACTCATTACCTAGAAGATTTATGAAAAATAGTCATCACAGGGTGAGGTGGTCAGAAATGAGCCTTTCATTTCAAGCACTGCTCAGAACAGAACATATTGACGTGCTATTTCTTCCAACACAAACTCATAATATTAGGATAGTAGGAGCAAAACAAACATTCCCGTATGCTCCTGTGCTAACTGTGCATCCATATCCAGAAGCACTGGTTTATTCACCGGATGGCCGAAGATTTATGGACATCTTACCATCATACCTACATGACATGGTTGAACATTCTATTCAAAAACATTGGGATTCATGGTGAATTAGTCCTTCTTTGTGCCTCAGCCACTAGTTTTCTGGGAAGACTTTTAACAACATTCTGTGTCTGTGGGAATTTAGTTCCTTTTCAGATAAAAGAGTATTTGTGAGGTCAGGTATAATGTTAGACAAGAAAACCTGACTTGCCATCGGCGTTCCAGTTCATCCCAAATGTATTCAATAGGCTTGAACTTCATCCACAACAAAGTTGTGAAGACATGTGTCTTGATATGTTTAGTGTGGAGCTGGCTTTGTGCCCAGGGTTACAGTCATGCTGGAACAGAAAAGGGTAATTGGAAAACACTGAACTCAATAATTTGGAGGAGTGTCCTTTTTTGTGCAAATGGTCAGGTGTCACAAAAGTATGGCTGCATAGTGTAGTGCAGGTTTACTCTAAGCTTACTCTCTAAATTATTCTTACAGTTGTTTCAGGCAATTTCATTCTCATTAATCAGTTCAAAAACCAGCAGTTCTGGACGTTTAGTTAGCCACAGCAGCAATAAATAATTTGCACAGCTCTGCCCCTTATCGTAATATTAGAAATAGTCAGAGATTGATTAAGATCAAATGGGGTCCTAGGTATGGAAGCAGCTCTCTGTCCCCAGACCCTTTGAATGACATTGATAAGAACTGTATTCGGCACAGACAAGCCACCCTTTAGTATTGTCTGTATTGGCATAGCCAGTGCAATCAGACATCAACAGCCTACAAGTTTACTTAAAAACTTACAGGTATGTGTACAGCTTTTGCCAAATGCACTATCTACCTGGTCTACTGCAGCAGGTGCGGCCAAAGCGCCCCATGTTGCTAAGAGCTCCTACCAACCCATGATGCTCTTGCTTGTAGGTAGGTGCAGTACAGCCAATGGCCACTAGATGCCCCCATGGGGCCCTGGAGATAGGTGCAGCTCTGGCCTGGGGAGACTCTGTGTCCCAGGAGAGCTGATTTATAGGGGGTGCCCGAGAGGGAAAGGCAGAACAGTTCAGTAGAGAACAGTACAGGAGAGCAGAAGTCTAAGACTGTATGCAGAGTCTCCAGAGGGAGACTGATTCTAAAACATAGGCTGGTCCATGGGAAGGACAGGACCAGGCCTAGGACTATGTAGAGCTATAGAGATTCCCCAGTTTCCCCTGGAGGGGGAAACCACCGAGCTAGGACTGACAAGGATGGGATTCCGGAGAATAGTGAGAAGCTATAAGATTGACGATATTTGCCAGTGGGCCTCTGGCCGAAGTAAGTGGACTCTGGCCTGCATCTGGGCTGTTCTTCTCTATCTCTAATCTGTATCACCATGCAACTAACAAGAAATGTGCCGTCATCCCACTCGGGGGTGGCTGAATGTATGCTTCATACCATGTTCATTCTTTCAAGTAAAATCAAGAAAAGACTATCTGTGTGGACTGGTTCTTCTCCCTCCAACCTCTGAGAACGTGGGGTTCTACAGGAGTGTGATGTTGGACTGTATCGTGGCAGTAACCATCCTGAAGAGGGTAGGTGTGCAAAGGGGCTATGCCCGACACAGGGTGCCTTTCATGGTGGCCTTTCTCCCTACGGGGGAGGAAGCGCCGAATACCGCTGAGGCAGTGGAAGCCATGAGGCCCTGTGTGCGCAGTACACGTGTGGAAGTGTTTGCACGAGGCCAGAGCCGAGGCCCCTGACCGTGGGGTGCCTGGTGTCATGTTGCATACACGGGGTTACACAGAACCAACCCAAAGGGAACACATACGCAACAGCCCGAGAGTGAACCCCGCCTACATGCTGGTATCCCACCATGCTGTTGATAATCAATTACATCATGAGCTGGGCAGGACCAGAAGAAGAGTCACTGACAGCATGGCTCTAATATAGCCTCCCGTCCCAGTGGCGGACCTGTGGAACAATGGGCCGTGGTGCAAGATTTTTTGGGGGGCCTCTCCCGGCTCTTACAATGCCCGCCGTCCCCACCTATAGCCATTACCTTTCTGCATTTCTGTAGATAGTTCTACAACTCCCAGCAATACTTTATACAGAAATGCAGAATGGTAATGACTATAGAGAACTACAATTCCCAGCAATACTCTCTACAGAAACGCAGAATGGCAACGGCTATAGGGGACTACAACTCCCAGCAATACACTCTACAGAAACTCAGAATGGTAACTGGTATAGGGGACTACAACTACCAGCAATACTCTCTACAGAAAGGCAGAATGGTAACAGCTATAGGGGACTACAACTTCAAGCAATACTCTCTACAGAAACGCAGAATGGTAAGGAATATAGGGGACTACAACTTCCAGCATTACTCTCTACAGAAACGCAAAAAGGTAACGGCTATAGGGGACTACAACTCCCAGAAATACACTCTACAGAAACTCAGAATGCTAACTGGTATAGGGGACTACAACTCCCAGCAATACTCTCTACAGAAAGGCAGAATGGTAATGGCTATAGGGGACTACAACTTCCAGCAATACACTCTACAGAAACTCAAAATGGTAACTGGTATAGGGGACTACAACTACCAGCAATACTCTCTACAGAAAGGCAGAATGGTAATGGCTATAGGGGACTACAACTTCCAGCAATACTCTCTACAGAAACGCAGAATGGTAACGGCTATAGGGGACTACAACTCCCACAATACTCTCTACAGAAACGCAGAATGGTAACAGCTAAAGGGGACTACAACTTCCAGCAATACTCTCTACAGAAACGCAGAATGGTAACGGCTATAGGGGACTACAACTCCCACAATACTCTCTACAGAAACGCAGAATGGTAAAGGCTATAGGAGGCGACAACTCCCAGCAATACTCTCTACAAAAACGCAGAATGGGAATGGCTATAGGGGACTACAACTTCCAGCAATACTCTCTACAAAAAACGCAGAATGGTAAGGGCTATAGGGGACTACAACTCCCAGCAATACTCTCTACACAAAATGCAGAATGGTAAGGGCTATAGGGGACTACAACTTCCAGCATTACTCTCTACAGAAACGCAGAATCGTAACGGCTACAGGGGACAACAACTTCCAGCAATACTCTCTACAGAAATGCAGAATAGTAGCGGCTATAGGGGACTACAACTTCAAGCAATACTCTCTACAGCAAGGCAGAATCGTAATGGCTACAGGGGACTACAACTTCCAGCATTACTCTCTACAGAAAGGCAGAATAGTAGCGGCTATAGGGGACTACAACTTCAAGCAATACTCTCTACAGAAAGGCAGAATGGTAACGGCTATAGGGGACTACAACTTCCAGCAATACTATCTATAGAAACGCAGAATGGTAACGGCTATAGTGGACTACAACTTCCAGCAATACTCTCTACAAAAACGCAGAATGGTAACGGCTATAGGGGACGACAACTCCCAGCAATACTCTCTACAAAAACGCAGAATGGTAAGGGCTATAGGGGACTACAACTCCCAGCAGTACTCTCTACAAAAAATGCAGAATGGTAAGGGCTATAGGGGACTACAACTCCCAGCAATACTCTCTACAGAAATGCAGAATAGTAGCGGCTATAGGGGACTACAACTTCCAGCAATACTCTCTACAGTATGAGCATCAAAGAACTGCAAAAAAACAGAGGTTGCCATGGAAACTCCAGCAAAGAGAACCTCTTTCTAACCTGGAATGTTTTCCTTCCAACGTTTGATATTTGAACATTAAAATTAATGTTAAAAAGTATTAGGGCTAAACTCAACAGGAGATTTTAGTTACATGACAATGAAAATTTTAGCAGCAAAAGCTTTGTAGGCATATGTCTGCACATGAATGTAGGATAGTTTCTTTGATAAGATACTCATTACCTAGAAGATTTATGAAAAATAGTCATCACAGGGTGAGGTGGTCAGAAATGAGCCTTTCATTTCAAGCACTGCTCAGAACAGAACATATTGACGTGCTATTTCTTCCAACACAAACTCATAATATTAGGATAGTAGGAGCAAAACAAACATTCCCGTATGCTCCTGTGCTAACTGTGCATCCATATCCAGAAGCACTGGTTTATTCACCGGATGGCCGAAGATTTATGGACATCTTACCATCATACCTACATGACATGGTTGAACATTCTATTCAAAAACATTGGGATTCATGGTGAATTAGTCCTTCTTTGTGCCTCAGCCACTAGTTTTCTGGGAAGACTTTTAACAACATTCTGTGTCTGTGGGAATTTAGTTCCTTTTCAGATAAAAGAGTATTTGTGAGGTCAGGTATAATGTTAGACAAGAAAACCTGACTTGCCATCGGCGTTCCAGTTCATCCCAAATGTATTCAATAGGCTTGAACTTCATCCACAACAAAGTTGTGAAGACATGTGTCTTGATATGTTTAGTGTGGAGCTGGCTTTGTGCCCAGGGTTACAGTCATGCTGGAACAGAAAAGGGTAATTGGAAAACACTGAACTCAATAATTTGGAGGAGTGTCCTTTTTTGTGCAAATGGTCAGGTGTCACAAAAGTATGGCTGCATAGTGTAGTGCAGGTTTACTCTAAGCTTACTCTCTAAATTATTCTTACAGTTGTTTCAGGCAATTTCATTCTCATTAATCAGTTCAAAAACCAGCAGTTCTGGACGTTTAGTTAGCCACAGCAGCAATAAATAATTTGCACAGCTCTGCCCCTTATCGTAATATTAGAAATAGTCAGAGATTGATTAAGATCAAATGGGGTCCTAGGTATGGAAGCAGCTCTCTGTCCCCAGACCCTTTGAATGACATTGATAAGAACTGTATTCGGCACAGACAAGCCACCCTTTAGTATTGTCTGTATTGGCATAGCCAGTGCAATCAGACATCAACAGCCTACAAGTTTACTTAAAAACTTACAGGTATGTGTACAGCTTTTGCCAAATGCACTATCTACCTGGTCTACTGCAGCAGGTGCGGCCAAAGCGCCCCATGTTGCTAAGAGCTCCTACCAACCCATGATGCTCTTGCTTGTAGGTAGGTGCAGTACAGCCAATGGCCACTAGATGCCCCCATGGGGCCCTGGAGATAGGTGCAGCTCTGGCCTGGGGAGACTCTGTGTCCCAGGAGAGCTGATTTATAGGGGGTGCCCGAGAGGGAAAGGCAGAACAGTTCAGTAGAGAACAGTACAGGAGAGCAGAAGTCTAAGACTGTATGCAGAGTCTCCAGAGGGAGACTGATTCTAAAACATAGGCTGGTCCATGGGAAGGACAGGACCAGGCCTAGGACTATGTAGAGCTATAGAGATTCCCCAGTTTCCCCTGGAGGGGGAAACCACCGAGCTAGGACTGACAAGGATGGGATTCCGGAGAATAGTGAGAAGCTATAAGATTGACGATATTTGCCAGTGGGCCTCTGGCCGAAGTAAGTGGACTCTGGCCTGCATCTGGGCTGTTCTTCTCTATCTCTAATCTGTATCACCATGCAACTAACAAGAAATGTGCCGTCATCCCACTCGGGGGTGGCTGAATGTATGCTTCATACCATGTTCATTCTTTCAAGTAAAATCAAGAAAAGACTATCTGTGTGGACTGGTTCTTCTCCCTCCAACCTCTGAGAACGTGGGGTTCTACAGGAGTGTGATGTTGGACTGTATCGTGGCAGTAACCATCCTGAAGAGGGTAGGTGTGCAAAGGGGCTATGCCCGACACAGGGTGCCTTTCATGGTGGCCTTTCTCCCTACGGGGGAGGAAGCGCCGAATACCGCTGAGGCAGTGGAAGCCATGAGGCCCTGTGTGCGCAGTACACGTGTGGAAGTGTTTGCACGAGGCCAGAGCCGAGGCCCCTGACCGTGGGGTGCCTGGTGTCATGTTGCATACACGGGGTTACACAGAACCAACCCAAAGGGAACACATACGCAACAGCCCGAGAGTGAACCCCGCCTACATGCTGGTATCCCACCATGCTGTTGATAATCAATTACATCATGAGCTGGGCAGGACCAGAAGAAGAGTCACTGACAGCATGGCTCTAATATAGCCTCCCGTCCCAGTGGCGGACCTGTGGAACAATGGGCCGTGGTGCAAGATTTTTTGGGGGGCCTCTCCCGGCTCTTACAATGCCCGCCGTCCCCACCTATAGCCATTACCTTTCTGCATTTCTGTAGATAGTTCTACAACTCCCAGCAATACTTTATACAGAAATGCAGAATGGTAATGACTATAGAGAACTACAATTCCCAGCAATACTCTCTACAGAAACGCAGAATGGCAACGGCTATAGGGGACTACAACTCCCAGCAATACACTCTACAGAAACTCAGAATGGTAACTGGTATAGGGGACTACAACTACCAGCAATACTCTCTACAGAAAGGCAGAATGGTAACAGCTATAGGGGACTACAACTTCAAGCAATACTCTCTACAGAAACGCAGAATGGTAAGGAATATAGGGGACTACAACTTCCAGCATTACTCTCTACAGAAACGCAAAAAGGTAACGGCTATAGGGGACTACAACTCCCAGAAATACACTCTACAGAAACTCAGAATGCTAACTGGTATAGGGGACTACAACTCCCAGCAATACTCTCTACAGAAAGGCAGAATGGTAACGGCTATAGGGGACTACAACTACCAGCAATACTCTCTACAGAAAGGCAGAATGGTAACAGCTATAGGGGACTACAACTTCAAGCAATACTCTCTACAGAAACGCAGAATGGTAAGGAATATAGGGGACTACAGCTTCCAGCATTACTATCTACAGAAACGCAGAATGGTAACGGCTATAGGGGACTACAACTTCCAGCAATACTCTCTACAGAAACGCAGAATGGTAACGGCTACAGGGGACTACAACTCCCAGCAATACACTCTACAGAAACTCAAAATGGTAACTGGTATAGGGGACTACAACTCCCAGCAATACTCTCTACAGAAAGGCAGAATGGTAACGGCTATAGGGGACTACAACTCCCAGCAATACACTCTACAGAAACTCAGAATGCTAACTGGTATAGGGGACTACAACTCCCAGCAATACTCTCTACAGAAAGGCAGAATGGTAATGGCTATAGGGGACTACAACTTCCAGCAATACACTCTACAGAAACTCAAAATGGTAACTGGTATAGGGGACTACAACTACCAGCAATACTCTCTACAGAAAGGCAGAATGGTAATGGCTATAGGGGACTACAACTTCCAGCAATACTCTCTACAGAAACGCAGAATGGTAACGGCTATAGGGGACTACAACTCCCACAATACTCTCTACAGAAACGCAGAATGGTAACAGCTAAAGGGGACTACAACTTCCAGCAATACTCTCTACAGAAACGCAGAATGGTAACGGCTATAGGGGACTACAACTCCCACAATACTCTCTACAGAAACGCAGAATGGTAAAGGCTATAGGAGGCGACAACTCCCAGCAATACTCTCTACAAAAACGCAGAATGGGAATGGCTATAGGGGACTACAACTTCCAGCAATACTCTCTACAAAAAACGCAGAATGGTAAGGGCTATAGGGGACTACAACTCCCAGCAATACTCTCTACACAAAATGCAGAATGGTAAGGGCTATAGGGGACTACAACTTCCAGCATTACTCTCTACAGAAACGCAGAATCGTAACGGCTACAGGGGACAACAACTTCCAGCAATACTCTCTACAGAAATGCAGAATAGTAGCGGCTATAGGGGACTACAACTTCAAGCAATACTCTCTACAGCAAGGCAGAATCGTAATGGCTACAGGGGACTACAACTTCCAGCATTACTCTCTACAGAAAGGCAGAATAGTAGCGGCTATAGGGGACTACAACTTCAAGCAATACTCTCTACAGAAAGGCAGAATGGTAACGGCTATAGGGGACTACAACTTCCAGCAATACTATCTATAGAAACGCAGAATGGTAACGGCTATAGTGGACTACAACTTCCAGCAATACTCTCTACAAAAACGCAGAATGGTAACGGCTATAGGGGACGACAACTCCCAGCAATACTCTCTACAAAAACGCAGAATGGTAAGGGCTATAGGGGACTACAACTCCCAGCAGTACTCTCTACAAAAAATGCAGAATGGTAAGGGCTATAGGGGACTACAACTCCCAGCAATACTCTCTACAGAAATGCAGAATAGTAGCGGCTATAGGGGACTACAACTTCCAGCAATACTCTCTACAGAAATGCAGAATAGTAGCGGCTATAGGGGACTACAACTTCCAGCATTACTCTCTATAGCAAGGCAGAATAGTAGCTGCTATAGGGGACTACAACTTCCAGCAATACTCTCTACAAAAAACGCAGACTGGTAAGGGCTATAGGGGACTACAACTCCCAGCAATACTCTCTACAAAAAATGCAGAATGGTAAGGGCTATAGGGGACTACAACTTCCAGCATTACTCTCTACAGAAATGCAGAATATTAGCGGCTATAGGGGACTACAACTTCAAGCAATACTCTCTACAGCAAGGCAGAATCGTAACGGCTACAGGGGACTACAACTTCCAGCATTACTCTCTACAGAAAGGCAGAATAGTAGCGGCTATATGGGACTACAACTTCAAGCAATACTCTCTACAGAAAGGCAGAATGGTAACGGCTATAGGGGACTACAACTTCCAGCAATACTATCTATAGAAACGCAGAATGGTAACGGCTATAGTGGACTACAACTTCCAGCAATACTCTCTACAAAAACGCAGAATGGTAACGGCTATAGGGGACGACAACTCCCAGCAATACTCTCTACAAAAACACAGAATGGTAAGGGCTATAGGGGACTACAACTCCCAGCAGTACTCTCTACAAAAAATGCAGAATGGTAAGGGCTATAGGGGACTACAACTCCCAGCATTACTCTCTACAGAAATGCAGAATAGTAGCGGCTATAGGGGACTACAACTTCCAGCAATACTCTCTACAGAAATGCAGAATAGTAGCGGCTATAGGGGACTACAACTTCCAGCATTACTCTCTACAGCAAGGCAGAATAGTAGCGGCTATAGGGGACTACAACTTCCAGCATTACTCTCTACAGAAATTCAGAATAACTCCATCAGTTATAGAGGACTACAAAACATGCCACAGAACTTCGGCACATACAGAAGATAAAAGCAGTCACCTCACCTCCTCCTCACGGCGGAAACACCATGTAGCTGAGAGAGGCGGTGGGCCAGGTGTGGAAATACCGCCGATGCGTCTGCATCGGGGACTGAGGCTGTGGGGGGGGGGCCAGTGATGTCCGGTCCTGGGCAACTCCCCCCGGTGGAATATGGGGCAGTGCAGGGTCCTGGTGTTTGATCACCGGGGCCCCGCATTGCCGACGGGCTTCTCAGTCGGCGGATGGGCCCTGTGACTCATCTACTCTCCCGGCTGCGTCCCTAGTAACAGGCGACGGGAGAGGAGAAGTAAGTCACAGGACCCGCCCCCTGCAGTGCACACACCGTCTGTCTGAGGACTGAGATGCTGTAAGGGTCTGGTTGGGTGAGTCTGAGCGGGGAGGGGGGGCCGAGGGTTGTATGCTGTTATGCCGTTTAATTAGACAAGTGGATTATAATGGGGAACATTACACTGTAATGTTCCCTAATATAATCTATTTGTCTCATTAAATTATTACAGACCAGGCCTCTGTTCTATCAAAGTTTGTGACCGGTCACATGGTCACACATTTTAACGTAATTCCGCCCATTTTTTCGGCGGTGGTATGTGTGACCGCCAATAGGTGAAGAATTCAGCTGTTCCAGGGCAAATCAGCATCGCAAATAGGTTGTTCAGGAGAACCGATCTGCCCTGGAACAGCTGTTCGGTCCTGAAATGTCACTTCTATCCGACTTTGTGAGTGGGGTGGAATGTGAGATTGCAGTCGCAGAGTCGGATAGAAGTGACATTTCAGGACTGATCAGCTTTTCCAGGGCAGATCGGTTCTCTTGCACATACCATCTGCGATGCCGATCTGCCCTGGAACAGCTGAGAAAGTGTTGGAATGCTTCACCTATTGGCGGTCACAAATTCCACCGCCAAAAACTGGGCGGGATTACGTTAAAACATGTGTCACACATTCTAATGTAGTCACAAACTTTGATAGAACACTTCCATCAGGGGAGTATGGCCGGTACCCATGTGAGGGGTCTGGGCAGCCTGGGGGGCCCTTTACATGGGTATCAGCTGTACCAGGGGCGGCATGGCAGAGGTGACAGCGGAGCGGGTGGAGGAGGCTGGGCCCCAGCAGCAGCAGGTAAGAAGAGTTGGGAGAAGGTACAGGGAAAGGGACCCCGGCGACCAGCCCACCGGAGGCCCTGCACAGCCTACCATAGAGAGTCTCAGGTGAGCTATGCAGGATCTATAGTGGGCTCTGCAGGGTCTCGGGTATCCTATATCACTGCCTCAGGCAGCATATGGGGTAGGTACAGCCCGGTGCATATGTATTGGTAGTTTTATTAATAATTATATATTCAGACGTTCCTATTAACTGGTGTATCTATTATTCTAGCAGTATACTTAAAATATATTTTTTTAAATATTTTTTTCAGTCAAGATCAAATAATGCATATTAAAATTTACTATTCCAGCCATCGTGTTCACCAGGCTAACTTTAAAATGCCTTGCTGGAAAAAAAGCCAAAACTACAGGGGATACAAAGGTGCAGATATTATATTTTTTCACACTAAAACTGATCATGTGGTTTTACCAGGCAGACCCCTCTGCTTAGCAGTCTGCTTGAGGCAGTTGCTGCCATAGTACACTGCAGTATCTACTGAACATTGCCCATTAAGAATCTGCAATTAAATCTGCTAAAATATTTGCAACTGGCCAATATCCAATTCCTAATAATATGGTATGGCTTTATACTATGCAAGAAATCACCCTCCATGACTCTGAATGCTCTAACTTGACGAAAGATAAAATTAAACTAGCTTATATGGAATATTGTACTGCATTTTGCTGCACTTCAACATTGCTGTTTGCATTTTTTTAAATAAATAAGCCTGCATACTAGCAATGAAACATGTTCACACATAGCTTACCTTTATAGCAGTCGGGGACAGGAAGAACACTATCATAACACTTAGAGGAGGCTGTGTAGCTGCAGGCTCGAGTGGTGTTCTGGCAGAAAAATGTGACAGTCTCACCATGATGCACTAGGCCTTCTTCAATCTCCGTGACCCAGACCTTTCTCCCTTTGTAGATGACCCGGCTTCGCTGAACTGGCACTTTACACCTTGCTGTGCGAATAACAATAATTAACCAACACAGTCACCACTACCTTCTTTATGTAACATCTGCACTATATTCAGTGTATGGTTCATGATTATCCATGCACAAAATGTAAGAAAAATGTAGGAGATACTCCCTACTGGATAGTTGCACATTGCTGGCAGCTGAGGTAAAGAATAATAATGTGATATACTACATTTATAGGATTCCTGTTTAGCTCAAATGGAGCCCTAGATGATCAACTCCAGGCAAACAGCTACATACACTATTTAAATCTCCCCTGGAGATTTTGTAAGTTTGCCCACTTACAAAGAACTGAAAGGTCTGTACTTTTTATATGTGTTTTTATCTGGATTTTTGGTTTATATTCTGTCTCTATCATTTAAAATACACCTGATACAAATGTTAGAAACTGAGTTGCAATTCAGTGAGTAAAATAAGTATTTGATCCCCTACTCACTGAACTGCAACTCAAATTATAACATTTGTATCATGTTTTTTTTTCTGGATTGTTGGTTGATATTATGTCTCTATCATTTAAAATACACCTATGATAAAAGTTATAGACCTTTAATTTCTTTGTAAGTGCGCTAACTTACAAACTCTGCAGGGGATCAAATAATTATTTTCCTCACTGTGTGTATATATATTAGGGTAATATGTTATATGTGGGGGGCAGTGAACAAGGGGGAGAGTGTATTGTTTTATATGTGGGGGCAGGGAGCTTAATGGTAATATTGTTAAAGTTGTTGTTAATATTTATTTTTTTAACTTTATTTTGGATAAAACATCTAACAGTGTCATTTATAAGATTATTTAAGAGGGTGTGTTTAGGTGCGGAGTTAAGGCAGCGACAGGGTAGGGGTTAGGTGGGCAACTGGTGGCGAGTAACTCTTAAGGCCTGGCTAGTAGCTCAGGACTTGAAATGTTGACCCCTGTATTAGGGATGTCCCGATGCCACTTTTTCAGGCCCAAGTACAAGTACATCCCCTCATGTACTTGCCGATACCAATTACCGATACTTTTTCTTAAAGGGACAGGTGACTTTAAATGATCCATAGTATAACTACATGTTATGTACTATGGATCATGGTTTAACCTATTCATGTTAGCAGTGGAGAATTGTAACTCTATTGCTGGAGTGTAGTGGAGGTGTGTGCTGTATATATGCACTACATATACATTACACACGTCCAGTACGCTATAGCAATAGATTTACAGCCAGCCCCATCCCAGCTTCCCTTACTCACAGTTTCACTCCGATCCCCGTAGCCTCACGCGATGCCTCTTGTAGTCGGCGCTGGGCAGGATCGCTGCATCGCATCTCGGTGCTCAGCTTGTGGGAGGCGCTCACAATTCTGCCCTGCTAACATGAATAGGTTAAATCATGATCCATAATACATATACAGCACATACGTCCCGTACACTGCAGTAATAGAGTTACAATTATCCCCTGCTAACATGAATAGGTTAAATCATGATCCATAGTACATAACATGTAGTTGCACTAAGGATCATTTAACCTATTCATGTTAGCAGGGGATAATTGTAAATCTAATGCTGCAATGTACGGGACATTTGTGCTGTATATGTACAGTACATATAGATATACAATTCTCCACTGCTAACATGAATGGGTTAAATGATCCGTAGTACAGGGCTACATACAACTCATTTAATCCATTCATGGTATTATGTATTGTCTGCACTGTATTAGCAGTATATACAGTATATGTAATACATATACATAATTGTACAAGTACTTGTCAAAATGCCCTGTATCGGGCCCGATTCCGATGCTAGCATCGGTATCGGGACATTCCTACCCTGTATATATTATATACACTGTATATGAACTGTTTTACCTGCCAAATGATTTGTATTTTTGTCTAATAAGTCCTTATATTTACAAAGCCCTGGTAGAAAGCACAGCCAAGTTAGAGATCTGACTTTTCTTGATAAGCAAAACAGCATGGTCTTCTCCCCCTCTACCCTGGATTGCACAATAAAGGAACATGAACAGACTGATGAGGTCATCTCTCTACTCTCTCCTCCAGTAAGAATGTTTTTTGTCAGTGCAAGTGTATAGGTCCTATTACTGCCCATTCTCTTTCCTACTCAGAGTGTAGAGGATTACCAGAGGCTGTAATCAGGCCAAAGTCAGATATTTATACTGGTTGCATTTAAAAATATGTTTAATGGTTTGTAATAAAGATATAAGTACATTGTTGTTTTCTTTTTTTATATCTGCCTGGATTTCAGAAACTCAGGGCTGTCTGACGATAGCAATGGGCTAGATCAGAGGTCATCAAATGATTTGAGCTCTAGAGTCACTTTCAAGTATAAGTATCAGGAATGACAGTTTTTTTAATATTATAAAATATTGAAAATATATTAGCCTTCAACCAGCTTCATGAGAACTGTATAATAGCTGATGTAATTAGGCCAGACAGATAGGTTAATGTTCAAGCCAGAGCAAAATAGAAAAGTTGCTGAAATCCGTGTTGTTTTTTTGGGCTTGGCTAGGGATTTCTGGACTAGTTATTCAACCTGCATTGCATAAGATGGAACACTTCACTAGATTAGATGGTCATTCAATAAACTTGTATATCTTACCTCTGCAGGCTGGGCACTCAGACCACTGGCCATTGGCCAAACAGGTTGCACTGTGTGATCCATCCATAAGAAAGTTCTTTTTGCACATATAATATATCACTTCAGAGACTTCATACTCAATTTTTTTCACTGCCACAAGAATACCTTCGTTGATTTCTGGAGGTGGCGGGCAATATATTTCTGAAAAAATAAACAAAATATATTCAGTTGCATGCAGATCATACATGTTGAAAAATGGTGCAAGCATACCTGTCCATAGTATTAATATTTAGGAGAAAATGGCAGATTTTTGGTAGACACTTGCATGTAGAAAATGTTTATTAAGTGGCAGAGGAGGACAAGAAGTGCCGCACTGGAGCATGGAGAGGGTGAGTAGAGCTCACTGGAGCTTGGAGAGGGTGAGTAGTGCTCACTGGAGCATGGAGAGGGTGAGTAGTGCTCACTGGAGAATGGAGAGGGTGAGTAGTGCTCACTGGATCATGGAGAGGGTGAGTAGTGCTCACTGGATCATGGGGAGGGTGAGTAGTGCTCACTGGAGCATGGGGAGGGTGAGTAGTGCTCACTGGAGCATGGAGAGGGTGAGTAGTGCTCACTGGATCATGGAGAGGGTGAGTAGTGCTCACTGGAGCATGGAGATGGTGAATAGTGCTCACTGGAGCATGGAGAAGGTGAGTAGTGCTCACTGGATCATGGAAATGGTGAGTAGTGCTCAAAAAACTTTGAGCACAGAAAGGAGGGATTGTTAAAATAAAACCAAAAAAGTTTTACCACCAGTACTTAACTAAGAACAGGAGACAATGCCAGGCACATGCCAACCACAGCTATAACAACACAATAACACAAAATGCAAGGAACGATTCGGGAAAAGAACATCTTTTGGAACACATTTTTTTTAATATAGAAAATAGCATATACTAGAGTTCGGAATGCAATATAAAATATTTCGACTTTTACATGTAGTTATAAATGTCCCTCATTTGAAGGAAGAACATACTTTTGCAGGTAGGAGCAGGGTTCGTCCAAGTGTTGTTTTCAAGGCACTCTGTTACCTCCTGACCTTCAAGCCTCAAGCTGTGCAGGGAGAAATTTGGTTATTCATCTGTGTAGATAAAGTTTTCTTGTACTTGCTGGGCCTCCCTGAGGGATCCTGGAAAAGGTGAGGATCCCAAATCCTGCAAGGATCATGGGGTCCTGCACAGTAATGGCATCTTCTTGCATCTTAGATTTGGCATCCTCAGCTTTTCTAGGATTCATCTGTGAGCCCCAGTGTGGTCACCGGAGCCTACAGAAAGTGGCCAGAGGGTGTAATGTAAGTATTTTTTATATTTTTTTACATTTTCTTCTAATTTTTTGTTTTTTAATGGAAGTCACTGTGTTTTTCATTTAAGGGTTAAGGGCACAGCAACCTAAGCAGACATTGTATTTTCATGCAATGTCTGCTTTAAAAATGACACCCCAACACTTGGTTAGTACATAGGGCTACACAGAATGATTTGCAGTTGTTGTCCAGTTTGGGATTACTTCACCCTACATCCCCCCTCTCATCCACTTTCTTAACATCCCATCCCATATTTCTTTACTCATTTTTCTTCATCTCTATGGGGTATATTTATAAATATTCACCAAAAATGTACTGCAGGTTGATCTTTTAATGCATTGAAGTTACAGAGATGCAATCAGATATTGTTCTAATAACTTCCCTTTTCATAGTCTTACCTCCACTTTCCAGTTACAGCAGTTGTGAAGGATGTAATAATATGGCTGTGCAGTCCAAAAGGCACCAGAGTAAAGTTACATTCACTCTGGGGCTTATGCTGCGCTCTGTGACTTCTGTTGTAAGAAAACCAATCCAGAAATAGCCGCAATCCAAGAGTCTTCACTAAAGATAAAAATCTTAATTTATGGAGCAAATGCATACATACTACTATGATCTCTATGAGTAAGCCAGAAAGGTGAAACGTGTTAGTGTTGAGAACACATGGGGAGGAAGAAACAGTATGTATTTACTCCATAAATAAAGAATTGTAAGTTCTGTTAAGACTCCTGGAGTGTGGCTATTTCTGGATTGGGTTGCTGTGGTGACGGTGCACTTGTTTGCCCTCACCTGGGATGCAACTGTAGGGCATGTCTGGTTTTGGAATGTCAGCAGTGTTCATTGTGGATTATAACTGTAGTAAGAATCTATGGATTCTTGCGGCTGGAATACCAAGTAAGCCTCTTTAGATGCGACTCCTTTACCCCTACAAGTTAATGACAGGCTGACATGAGCCACATCGGTCAGTGGCATTCTGCATGTAACATGTAACAGCATAGTATGATGTTTCCACCATCCCAGATAGCAAGGATAACCTGCCACAAACTTGTGACAGGGTTAAATTGTAATTCTTGTATACTGGCTGCACACATTCCCTGGCAAGTTGTAGACTTGCAGAACACTTGCAGCACAAGTTCTAGTTGACACTTTTGAAATTTGTAGCACATTTGCTTGGCAAGTCTACAGCAACAGTCCGGCAGGTCTTAGCAGGAGCTCTGCAAGTGTACAGCACTTTCGCAAAGCACGTTGATCTGGAGACTTGCAATGCAGACTTGCTGTAATTGTGCAATAAAATTGTGAAGCTCGGCAAGTCTAGCAATCGTTTAGCAAGTCATTTTCAAACTAGCAGCTCAATTGCTTGCTATCTGGGATATACCTGACTGTTACACTTTACATGACATAATACTTACTGCTTTCCCTTATACACTGCACTGTACATGACATACTGTTCCTCTCTATACACTGCACTGTAGATGGCATGCTCCAGATTGTTCCCCTCTATACACTGCACTGTACATGACATACTCCTGACTGTTTCTCTCTATAAACTGCACTGTACAGACATAGCATATGAGAAGAATGTAGAAATAATCTGGAAGTGCATCTGAGATTACACTATGAAGCACAGTATGCTGTGTTATGTTTTGTACATTTTACCACACTTTTTTATTATTAGGAACATTTATTAAAATTACATATATCCCCACAAAATTAAACTAGGTTCCTATTCTCTAAAAAGAATTGAAGGTGGGGAATGGTCAAATACAAGAGTGGCCAGGGGTGTGTGAATACCTATTCCTTTCCTTTAATGAACCAACACAATGAGTTTCATTCATTCTTAAAAGTTCCACCTGGCTATGCTGTGTGCACAACGCTGGTGTCCCTAGTTGGCACTGATGAGTATAGGAATTTTCTTTTATACCTGATTCACAATGGCAATTTAGGAGGAAGCCAATTAGGCTGTGTGGAAGAAAACCAGAATAATCCACAAAACACAATGGGAACATTATGAAGTCAGATAAAGTATGAAGTGGTACTCAGGCCAATAGTCCAGACTGTTAGGCAATAGTGATAACCACTTAGCCAAAGTGCTGTACCTCTGGAAGCAGTTCAGTGAAACCAGTGCATCTCACAGTATAAAACATTAATGAAACCAACTAGAAATCCAAACTTACCCTGAACTGCATATATACAGAGCCCTAATTCCCGTCACAGGATTTCCATACTTCACAAAGGATCCATCCTCTAATACAGGAGGGTCACCACAGGGAGATATTGCTACATATTAAAAAAATATGTTTTTTTTTTAAATGTATGTCTGGCATCAGTACAACATCAGTACAACAGAATGTTTTATAGCAATAGATGGTGATATAGATAGGAATAAAGTATTTCATTATAATTATTGTGTGTACAAAAGAAAACAACTGAATGAATTTATTGCACACACATATATATA